>NC_143039.1:82993614-83023614 GCF_057628025.1 Oncorhynchus mykiss
CTTCCAGGATCGTAACGTCTCCAGAGGTATATCCTCCCTAGACAGTGAATTTGTTCCTAGTCCAGGTCAAACAAGTGGATCGGTTGTCCAGGCTAAGTACGGCGGGGTAAGGGGTCCCCCCAGGGGAATTATTCCGTGGGATCCAATTCTCCGCCAGACATTATCTGGGCACCCCAGGGATTACACGGCCAATGCGAGTCCTCCAGCCGCAGCGCCTGACCCAAAAGCCCCTCTTTTCGAGGACTTAACTGCCCCAACCCGCTAGGACCACCCACGCGCTACTGAACATACTGCCAATCCAATTCTAAACTGGGGTAGATAGTCGTCCAGCGCGTTACGTGAGTCTCCCGTGTGTAAGGGGGCTGGGAGGGTTGAGCCGATTGGTCTGCCAACGGAACCCCGAGGGGTCCCGAAGGAGTCCGGTCTATCCATATCCTCCTGTCTTCTTGCTTGGTGTATGGAAGGGCCTAATTGCTTAGGGTGTAATCGCTGCGGGGGAGTCGCCAAGGTCGGGGTCCCCAGAGTAGTTGGAGAAAAAAGGTTCTCGTCCGTTGGGGGTGCTGGTGGGTGTCTCCAAAAAATATTTTAGAAGGATGGTAGGTTGGTGAAGGTTTTTTTGTTTAAATTTGGTCTATTTGTGTTCTATTTTATTGTTTCTTTCCGTCAAGGGTCCATGGTCATGGTAACCCTTACTTCCAGAAACAAAAAAGAAAAAAGAAAAATCATATAGATTTTTTTTTTTTTTTTTTTTTTTTTTTTTTTTGAGAGTCCGTTGTCACGGTACTCTATAGTGTTTAGTAAAGTGGCTCAAGGAAAGTGTTATTGAGAGTCCATGGTCATGGTAACTCTATGGTGCTAATAAAGTAGCTACAGGAAAGTTATATTGAGAGTCCATGGTCATGGTAACTCTATGGTGCTATTGGAAGTCTGTTTTTGTGGTCTTACTGACCCCCTGTCTTTTGTATGGGATGTGGGGTGTGTAAGGTGCAGGTGCAGTGTATGTCCAGATGTTCCTCCGCTGTACTGGAAGCCTCAGTGGTGGTCCAGCCCGTGGTAGTGGTGTTGGTCCTGGAGGGGTTTTTTAGGGGGGTTCATCCTAGGTCCGTGAGTCTCGGTTGTATTTTTTGAATTCTTCGTTGTGTTTGTTATTTTTGGAAGTGGTTGTTGATTAAGGAATCTTTAAGATTTTTGTTCCTTCTGAATGCCAGGATGGGGGTGTGGAGAGGGAGTAGTTTTTTGGATTTGAGACATCATTTTTTGGGGGATGCGAGTAGCCACTCGGAAGCTGGGTGAGTTGTATGGTGGGGGTAGGCCATCAGGTATGGTGGGGTTGATCCGTTTCTAGGGAGAGTTCTTTTGACATCGGTTCCCGTGGGAAGTGGTGTTGGTCCTCGAGGGGTTTGGGAGGTCCGTCCGTGGGTCCCGGTGAGATTCTTTGGTTCCTTTGTTGTGGTCTTTGGGAGGCCAGGATCGGTGTGTGAAGAGGGAGTAGTTATTTTGGCCGTAGTCTCTTCTGGATGTGGGTCACCACCCGGTAGCTTGGTGAGTTGTATGGTGGAAGTGGGCCATCGGGTGTGGTAGGGTTGGGCCTCTATCTTGGGAGAGTTCCTTTAACATTGGTTCTTGTGGGTCTTGGGTTGGTGAGACCAGGTTGTCCCGTTTTTTTCAGAGTGGTAGTGGTTAGGGTCTGGTGTTCCAAACGGTTTCTTATATTTTGCTGTGGTATTGTTCAACCTGTGGAGGCATTAACCCTGCGGTACTGGATCGGTGAGGGCTTCGCCTTTCGCTGTGTTTTGCTGCTGGATGGAGCAGGTGGGTTGATCCGGTCCGTGGGGTTTCTGGAGGGGGACAGAGCACGGGGTCAGGGTCCACAAATCGATAGCTACTGTTGGGTTGTAGGAAGTTTATGGTGTTTTTGGATTTTCCTGCAGCGTCTTTAGTGTTTGTAAAGGTGGTTTGGTTTTGGGGCCCTCTGGTCCTGTGTGGGGGACCGTCCTCTGGGGTGTCCACGTCCTATCTCTCCACTGGATTGGTGAGAGCTTCGCCTTTTGGCTGGGTTTGCTGTTTTGATGGAGTGGGTGGGTTAATCCGGTCCGTGGAGTTTCTGGAGGGGGACAAAGCACGTAGTCAGGGTCCAGGAATGGATAGCTTCTGTTGTGGTGAAGGAAGTTGGTGTTCTTTGAGTTCCCCGCAGAGTCCAAGTGCTCATAAAGGTGGTCCGGTACTGGTGCCCTCTGGTCCTATGAGGGGGACCGTCCTCTGGGGTGTCCATGTCCTATCTCTCCATCCTATGGTGTGGTGAGCGGTGGTGGTATTCTGTTTGAAGAGGTGACCTGTTTGGTAGGTTTGAGGCATGTCCTTCTCGAGGGGCTAGGTGTCTAGAAGGTTCTGGATCCCCATCATGTTGGATTGGCTGTGGGTTTGGTTGCCTGCTGGGGATGTCATCCAATGGTTCTGTCCAGCAATCCCATGAATGATGGTGTTGACTGGGAAGAGTATGTGGAGATAGACGGTTGTGGAGTTATAACCTGTTCCTGCTGATTATCATTCCATACCACCCAGGTCTGGGTATGGGATGGAGATGAAAATGCAGAGGCCACCTTAACACTCTGCCTCTGCTCCGTTCCCTCAATCACCCTGGTCAGGGTATGATGTGGGGGAAGGTTAGGAGGGTTTGTGTTGCCCAAAAAGAGCCCTTCCCTATGTCAACCTTGTGAGGGTATGACCGGGTCTCTGGGTCCTCTGGTATGGTGGGGGTTTGGCCGCTTTTTTAGAAGGGTTTCTTTGTTCTCGGTTCCGGTTGGTCTTGGGTTTGTGAGGCCGGGTTGTCCTGTGTGGTCGGGGTTGTAGTGGTGGGAGCCTGTTGTGCCATTCGTTGAAGCCTGAAAAAAAGACGTTATGTTAGGCGAAGTCGACGTTCCTACAATGAGACTAGGTTGCCAGTCGAAACTTTTTTCGGCTGGCCCCTCTGAGCGTCTCTTCTTAAAAGGTGTAGAGGGTCTAAGTGATTATCTATGCCCCGTCGAAATTTTTTGGGCCCGGTTTGTAGGTGGAGTAGGGGGTCTGGGTTGCCATCAGAGTGCCCGGGGTCCTTGTTGTCTCGCAGATCATCCGTTGTAGTGTGTCCCTGTGTAAAACTCAAAATAAGGGTAAGAGAAAAGTACAAATGAAAATAGGTAGCCAAAAGGAGATACCCCCGAAGTCCGTGTGGAATCTGCCTTCCTTACAGCATCACAGCGGATCTAGGGGTAGCCCAGCCACGACGCGTTTCTGCCTTACTCGGCTTCATCAGGTAGCAGGGAGGAGAAAAGAAAGGTGCAAAAATAGGTGCACTTGGTCGTAGTACGGTAAAAAAGGCCGTATTTTGGACCAGGGAAAATGGGGTGTGTGTGTGGGTATATGTGTAGTTGAGGCTCGATGGTCTTGGAGGTCTATGAAGGTCCGTTGAAAAAAAGGCCAAAAAGGGCGTTGATTCTCTGGGAGGTGGGTTCCGTGATGTAGGAGTACCTAGATTAGGGGAGGAATCGCAAGGATTTAAAAGCGGCTCGGAGTGGTCCAGATTCAGGGTGTAGCATGAAGCTATTTAGGGGCCTTTTGTTCCAAAGGGAGTAGAAGGATATTCGTGGGGAGTGTGGAGTACCAGCTGGCGGCTTGGTCCAGGTGAGGTGTATCCATGGTGTAGCATGGAGCTGGGGTCTGGCCTTTCAGTTGGAGTAGTCATCTTGGGTGCAGTTCTTTGGTAGAGGTCCAGCTTGTGTCTTCTCCAGGTGAAGTGTCTGGTTTGGTTTCTAGTTTTGAGTCGGTTGATCCACTTCCATCTCTGACACGTGGAAACCGGAGGGGGGAAGGGAGGGGTTGCACTCCACATCATATACGCGCGGGTCGGAGGGTACGGGCGCGGCCGGCCAAAGTAGTAGGCCCCATGGTAGCCCACTTGTAGATTAACCCATTGGTTGGGTTAAAGGACTGTCTGTCTGTAGGGTTAGGGTTAGGTAAGGTTTTAGAATGGTTAAGGTTAGGGTTAGGGGTTAGGGTTGGGGTTGGGGTTGGGGTTAGGGGTTAGGGTTAGGGTTTAGGGGTTAGGGTTAGGGTTAGGGGGTTAGGGTTAGGGTTAGGGGGTTAGGGTTGGGGTTGGGGTTAGGGGTTAGGGTTAGGGTTAGGGTTAAGGGTTAGGGTTAGGGTTAGGGGTTAGGGTTAGGGTTAGGGGTTAGGGTTAGGGTTAGGGTTAGGGTTAGGGGTTAGGGTTAGGGTTAGAGGGTTAGGGTTAGGGTTAGGGGTTAGGGTTAGGGTTAGGGTTAGGGTTAGGGTTAAGGGTTAGGGTTAGGGTTAGGGTTGGGGGGTTAGGGTTAGGGTTAGGGGTTAGGGTTAGGGTTAGAGGGTTAGGGTTAGGGTTAGGGGTTAGGGTTAAGGGTTAGGGTTAGGGTTAGGGTTGGGGGGTTAGGGTTAGGGGGTTAGGGTTAGGGTTAGGGGTAGGGTTAGGGTTAGGGTTAGGGTTAGGGTTAGAGGGTTAGGGTTAGAGGGTTAGGGTTAGAGGGTTAGGGTTAGAGGGTTAGTTTGTCTAGTTTTGAGTCGGTTGATCCACTTCCATCTCTGACACGTGGAAGCCGAAGGGGGGGAAGGGAGGGGTGTGCACTCCACACATGTGCGCGCGGTCCGGGTGGGTCCGGGCGCGGCCGGCCAAAGTAGTAGGCCCCATGGTTGCCCACTTGTAGATTAACCCGTTGGTTGGGTTAAAAGACTGTCTGTCAGTAGGTTTTAGGTTTAGGTATAGTTTTAAGAGTGGTTAAGGTTTGGGTTAAGGTTAGGGTAAGGTATAGTTTTTTAGAATGGTTAAGGTTAGGTTTAGGTAAGGGTTAGGGTTAAGGTTAGGGTTTAGGGTTAGGGTTAGGTATAGTATTTCAGAATGGTTTAGGTTTAGGTAAGTCTGTCAACTCAACTTAGGATCAGGCAAAACCCTTGAGTTGCGTACCTTATGCAGGTCCGGTCCTCGGTTGGTTGCCATGTGTCCATGTCGAGTGGTATGGTCATGATGTCTAGGTCCGCTATGTCAACGGAAGTGGAAAGCATAGTGCAACCTAGGAGTTTACTCTCTTTCGGATCCTTCTTTTTTAGCTCCATGTTGTCTATGTATTTACTTCAGTGTTCGTCAGTCTTTGGTCCTGGATGTTTTCAATCATGTGTGTAATTAGGAGTTATTCCCTTCCAGGATCCTAATTCCAAATTAACCCATGTCTAGTCAAATCCAGCTGGTCTGTATGGGTATACTCGGCGTAGGATCAGGCAAAACCATCGAGTTGCGTACCTTGTGCAGGTCCGGACCTCAGTCGGTTGCCATGTGTCCCTGTCAAGTGGTCAGTCTTTAGACTACCAGTGGTTTGAGCAGACAAAAACCCAGAAGGCGAGCCATCTATACGGTTGTCATGCATCCGCCCTTGGAGTTTCGTCCTGTGTTTCGGTAGGTGTATGGAGGGTTTAGGAACCGGCCAACCCTCTCTGGCTTACGTATGAAACGTCCGGCAGTAGTAGAATCTCAGTCGTAAGTGATTCAGTGGTTTTGGGTGATAGTGACCAGTGAAGTTACTCCCTTCCAGGATCGTAACGTCTCCAGAGGTATATCCTCCCTAGACAGTGAATTTGTTCCTAGTCCAGGTCAAACAAGTGGATCGGTTGTCCAGGCTAAGTACGGCGGGGTAAGGGGTCCCCCCAGGGGAATTATTCCGTGGGATCCAATTCTCCGCCAGACATTATCTGGGCACCCCAGGGATTACACGGCCAATGCGAGTCCTCCAGCCGCAGCGCCTGACCCAAAAGCCCCTCTTTTCGAGGACTTAACTGCCCCAACCCGCTAGGACCACCCACGCGCTACTGAACATACTGCCAATCCAATTCTAAACTGGGGTAGATAGTCGTCCAGCGCGTTACGTGAGTCTCCCGTGTGTAAGGGGGCTGGGAGGGTTGAGCCGATTGGTCTGCCAACGGAACCCCGAGGGGTCCCGAAGGAGTCCGGTCTATCCATATCCTCCTGTCTTCTTGCTTGGTGTATGGAAGGGCCTAATTGCTTAGGGTGTAATCGCTGCGGGGGAGTCGCCAAGGTCGGGGTCCCCAGAGTAGTTGGAGAAAAAAGGTTCTCGTCCGTTGGGGGTGCTGGTGGGTGTCTCCAAAAAATATTTTAGAAGGATGGTAGGTTGGTGAAGGTTTTTTTGTTTAAATTTGGTCTATTTGTGTTCTATTTTATTGTTTCTTTCCGTCAAGGGTCCATGGTCATGGTAACCCTTACTTCCAGAAACAAAAAAGAAAAAAGAAAAATCATATAGATTTTTTTTTTTTTTTTTTTTTTTTTTTTTTTTGAGAGTCCGTTGTCACGGTACTCTATAGTGTTTAGTAAAGTGGCTCAAGGAAAGTGTTATTGAGAGTCCATGGTCATGGTAACTCTATGGTGCTAATAAAGTAGCTACAGGAAAGTTATATTGAGAGTCCATGGTCATGGTAACTCTATGGTGCTATTGGAAGTCTGTTTTTGTGGTCTTACTGACCCCCTGTCTTTTGTATGGGATGTGGGGTGTGTAAGGTGCAGGTGCAGTGTATGTCCAGATGTTCCTCCGCTGTACTGGAAGCCTCAGTGGTGGTCCAGCCCGTGGTAGTGGTGTTGGTCCTGGAGGGGTTTTTTAGGGGGGTTCATCCTAGGTCCGTGAGTCTCGGTTGTATTTTTTGAATTCTTCGTTGTGTTTGTTATTTTTGGAAGTGGTTGTTGATTAAGGAATCTTTAAGATTTTTGTTCCTTCTGAATGCCAGGATGGGGGTGTGGAGAGGGAGTAGTTTTTTGGATTTGAGACATCATTTTTTGGGGGATGCGAGTAGCCACTCGGAAGCTGGGTGAGTTGTATGGTGGGGGTAGGCCATCAGGTATGGTGGGGTTGATCCGTTTCTAGGGAGAGTTCTTTTGACATCGGTTCCCGTGGGAAGTGGTGTTGGTCCTCGAGGGGTTTGGGAGGTCCGTCCGTGGGTCCCGGTGAGATTCTTTGGTTCCTTTGTTGTGGTCTTTGGGAGGCCAGGATCGGTGTGTGAAGAGGGAGTAGTTATTTTGGCCGTAGTCTCTTCTGGATGTGGGTCACCACCCGGTAGCTTGGTGAGTTGTATGGTGGAAGTGGGCCATCGGGTGTGGTAGGGTTGGGCCTCTATCTTGGGAGAGTTCCTTTAACATTGGTTCTTGTGGGTCTTGGGTTGGTGAGACCAGGTTGTCCCGTTTTTTTCAGAGTGGTAGTGGTTAGGGTCTGGTGTTCCAAACGGTTTCTTATATTTTGCTGTGGTATTGTTCAACCTGTGGAGGCATTAACCCTGCGGTACTGGATCGGTGAGGGCTTCGCCTTTCGCTGTGTTTTGCTGCTGGATGGAGCAGGTGGGTTGATCCGGTCCGTGGGGTTTCTGGAGGGGGACAGAGCACGGGGTCAGGGTCCACAAATCGATAGCTACTGTTGGGTTGTAGGAAGTTTATGGTGTTTTTGGATTTTCCTGCAGCGTCTTTAGTGTTTGTAAAGGTGGTTTGGTTTTGGGGCCCTCTGGTCCTGTGTGGGGGACCGTCCTCTGGGGTGTCCACGTCCTATCTCTCCACTGGATTGGTGAGAGCTTCGCCTTTTGGCTGGGTTTGCTGTTTTGATGGAGTGGGTGGGTTAATCCGGTCCGTGGAGTTTCTGGAGGGGGACAAAGCACGTAGTCAGGGTCCAGGAATGGATAGCTTCTGTTGTGGTGAAGGAAGTTGGTGTTCTTTGAGTTCCCCGCAGAGTCCAAGTGCTCATAAAGGTGGTCCGGTACTGGTGCCCTCTGGTCCTATGAGGGGGACCGTCCTCTGGGGTGTCCATGTCCTATCTCTCCATCCTATGGTGTGGTGAGCGGTGGTGGTATTCTGTTTGAAGAGGTGACCTGTTTGGTAGGTTTGAGGCATGTCCTTCTCGAGGGGCTAGGTGTCTAGAAGGTTCTGGATCCCCATCATGTTGGATTGGCTGTGGGTTTGGTTGCCTGCTGGGGATGTCATCCAATGGTTCTGTCCAGCAATCCCATGAATGATGGTGTTGACTGGGAAGAGTATGTGGAGATAGACGGTTGTGGAGTTATAACCTGTTCCTGCTGATTATCATTCCATACCACCCAGGTCTGGGTATGGGATGGAGATGAAAATGCAGAGGCCACCTTAACACTCTGCCTCTGCTCCGTTCCCTCAATCACCCTGGTCAGGGTATGATGTGGGGGAAGGTTAGGAGGGTTTGTGTTGCCCAAAAAGAGCCCTTCCCTATGTCAACCTTGTGAGGGTATGACCGGGTCTCTGGGTCCTCTGGTATGGTGGGGGTTTGGCCGCTTTTTTAGAAGGGTTTCTTTGTTCTCGGTTCCGGTTGGTCTTGGGTTTGTGAGGCCGGGTTGTCCTGTGTGGTCGGGGTTGTAGTGGTGGGAGCCTGTTGTGCCATTCGTTGAAGCCTGAAAAAAAGACGTTATGTTAGGCGAAGTCGACGTTCCTACAATGAGACTAGGTTGCCAGTCGAAACTTTTTTCGGCTGGCCCCTCTGAGCGTCTCTTCTTAAAAGGTGTAGAGGGTCTAAGTGATTATCTATGCCCCGTCGAAATTTTTTGGGCCCGGTTTGTAGGTGGAGTAGGGGGTCTGGGTTGCCATCAGAGTGCCCGGGGTCCTTGTTGTCTCGCAGATCATCCGTTGTAGTGTGTCCCTGTGTAAAACTCAAAATAAGGGTAAGAGAAAAGTACAAATGAAAATAGGTAGCCAAAAGGAGATACCCCCGAAGTCCGTGTGGAATCTGCCTTCCTTACAGCATCACAGCGGATCTAGGGGTAGCCCAGCCACGACGCGTTTCTGCCTTACTCGGCTTCATCAGGTAGCAGGGAGGAGAAAAGAAAGGTGCAAAAATAGGTGCACTTGGTCGTAGTACGGTAAAAAAGGCCGTATTTTGGACCAGGGAAAATGGGGTGTGTGTGTGGGTATATGTGTAGTTGAGGCTCGATGGTCTTGGAGGTCTATGAAGGTCCGTTGAAAAAAAGGCCAAAAAGGGCGTTGATTCTCTGGGAGGTGGGTTCCGTGATGTAGGAGTACCTAGATTAGGGGAGGAATCGCAAGGATTTAAAAGCGGCTCGGAGTGGTCCAGATTCAGGGTGTAGCATGAAGCTATTTAGGGGCCTTTTGTTCCAAAGGGAGTAGAAGGATATTCGTGGGGAGTGTGGAGTACCAGCTGGCGGCTTGGTCCAGGTGAGGTGTATCCATGGTGTAGCATGGAGCTGGGGTCTGGCCTTTCAGTTGGAGTAGTCATCTTGGGTGCAGTTCTTTGGTAGAGGTCCAGCTTGTGTCTTCTCCAGGTGAAGTGTCTGGTTTGGTTTCTAGTTTTGAGTCGGTTGATCCACTTCCATCTCTGACACGTGGAAACCGGAGGGGGGAAGGGAGGGGTTGCACTCCACATCATATACGCGCGGGTCGGAGGGTACGGGCGCGGCCGGCCAAAGTAGTAGGCCCCATGGTAGCCCACTTGTAGATTAACCCATTGGTTGGGTTAAAGGACTGTCTGTCTGTAGGGTTAGGGTTAGGTAAGGTTTTAGAATGGTTAAGGTTAGGGTTAGGGGTTAGGGTTGGGGTTGGGGTTGGGGTTAGGGGTTAGGGTTAGGGTTTAGGGGTTAGGGTTAGGGTTAGGGGGTTAGGGTTAGGGTTAGGGGGTTAGGGTTGGGGTTGGGGTTAGGGGTTAGGGTTAGGGTTAAGGGTTAGGGTTAGGGTTAGGGGTTAGGGTTAGGGTTAGGGGTTAGGGTTAGGGTTAGGGTTAGGGGTTAGGGTTAGGGTTAGAGGGTTAGGGTTAGGGTTAGGGGTTAGGGTTAGGGTTAGGGTTAGGGTTAGGGTTAAGGGTTAGGGTTAGGGTTAGGGTTGGGGGGTTAGGGTTAGGGTTAGGGGTTAGGGTTAGGGTTAGAGGGTTAGGGTTAGGGTTAGGGGTTAGGGTTAAGGGTTAGGGTTAGGGTTAGGGTTGGGGGGTTAGGGTTAGGGGGTTAGGGTTAGGGTTAGGGGTAGGGTTAGGGTTAGGGTTAGGGTTAGAGGGTTAGGGTTAGAGGGTTAGGGTTAGAGGGTTAGGGTTAGAGGGTTAGTTTGTCTAGTTTTGAGTCGGTTGATCCACTTCCATCTCTGACACGTGGAAGCCGAAGGGGGGGAAGGGAGGGGTGTGCACTCCACACATGTGCGCGCGGTCCGGGTGGGTCCGGGCGCGGCCGGCCAAAGTAGTAGGCCCCATGGTTGCCCACTTGTAGATTAACCCGTTGGTTGGGTTAAAAGACTGTCTGTCAGTAGGTTTTAGGTTTAGGTATAGTTTTAAGAGTGGTTAAGGTTTGGGTTAAGGTTAGGGTAAGGTATAGTTTTTTAGAATGGTTAAGGTTAGGTTTAGGTAAGGGTTAGGGTTAAGGTTAGGGTTTAGGGTTAGGGTTAGGTATAGTATTTCAGAATGGTTTAGGTTTAGGTAAGTCTGTCAACTCAACTTAGGATCAGGCAAAACCCTTGAGTTGCGTACCTTATGCAGGTCCGGTCCTCGGTTGGTTGCCATGTGTCCATGTCGAGTGGTATGGTCATGATGTCTAGGTCCGCTATGTCAACGGAAGTGGAAAGCATAGTGCAACCTAGGAGTTTACTCTCTTTCGGATCCTTCTTTTTTAGCTCCATGTTGTCTATGTATTTACTTCAGTGTTCGTCAGTCTTTGGTCCTGGATGTTTTCAATCATGTGTGTAATTAGGAGTTATTCCCTTCCAGGATCCTAATTCCAAATTAACCCATGTCTAGTCAAATCCAGCTGGTCTGTATGGGTATACTCGGCGTAGGATCAGGCAAAACCATCGAGTTGCGTACCTTGTGCAGGTCCGGACCTCAGTCGGTTGCCATGTGTCCCTGTCAAGTGGTCAGTCTTTAGACTACCAGTGGTTTGAGCAGACAAAAACCCAGAAGGCGAGCCATCTATACGGTTGTCATGCATCCGCCCTTGGAGTTTCGTCCTGTGTTTCGGTAGGTGTATGGAGGGTTTAGGAACCGGCCAACCCTCTCTGGCTTACGTATGAAACGTCCGGCAGTAGTAGAATCTCAGTCGTAAGTGATTCAGTGGTTTTGGGTGATAGTGACCAGTGAAGTTACTCCCTTCCAGGATCGTAACGTCTCCAGAGGTATATCCTCCCTAGACAGTGAATTTGTTCCTAGTCCAGGTCAAACAAGTGGATCGGTTGTCCAGGCTAAGTACGGCGGGGTAAGGGGTCCCCCCAGGGGAATTATTCCGTGGGATCCAATTCTCCGCCAGACATTATCTGGGCACCCCAGGGATTACACGGCCAATGCGAGTCCTCCAGCCGCAGCGCCTGACCCAAAAGCCCCTCTTTTCGAGGACTTAACTGCCCCAACCCGCTAGGACCACCCACGCGCTACTGAACATACTGCCAATCCAATTCTAAACTGGGGTAGATAGTCGTCCAGCGCGTTACGTGAGTCTCCCGTGTGTAAGGGGGCTGGGAGGGTTGAGCCGATTGGTCTGCCAACGGAACCCCGAGGGGTCCCGAAGGAGTCCGGTCTATCCATATCCTCCTGTCTTCTTGCTTGGTGTATGGAAGGGCCTAATTGCTTAGGGTGTAATCGCTGCGGGGGAGTCGCCAAGGTCGGGGTCCCCAGAGTAGTTGGAGAAAAAAGGTTCTCGTCCGTTGGGGGTGCTGGTGGGTGTCTCCAAAAAATATTTTAGAAGGATGGTAGGTTGGTGAAGGTTTTTTTGTTTAAATTTGGTCTATTTGTGTTCTATTTTATTGTTTCTTTCCGTCAAGGGTCCATGGTCATGGTAACCCTTACTTCCAGAAACAAAAAAGAAAAAAGAAAAATCATATAGATTTTTTTTTTTTTTTTTTTTTTTTTTTTTTTTTGAGAGTCCGTTGTCACGGTACTCTATAGTGTTTAGTAAAGTGGCTCAAGGAAAGTGTTATTGAGAGTCCATGGTCATGGTAACTCTATGGTGCTAATAAAGTAGCTACAGGAAAGTTATATTGAGAGTCCATGGTCATGGTAACTCTATGGTGCTATTGGAAGTCTGTTTTTGTGGTCTTACTGACCCCCTGTCTTTTGTATGGGATGTGGGGTGTGTAAGGTGCAGGTGCAGTGTATGTCCAGATGTTCCTCCGCTGTACTGGAAGCCTCAGTGGTGGTCCAGCCCGTGGTAGTGGTGTTGGTCCTGGAGGGGTTTTTTAGGGGGGTTCATCCTAGGTCCGTGAGTCTCGGTTGTATTTTTTGAATTCTTCGTTGTGTTTGTTATTTTTGGAAGTGGTTGTTGATTAAGGAATCTTTAAGATTTTTGTTCCTTCTGAATGCCAGGATGGGGGTGTGGAGAGGGAGTAGTTTTTTGGATTTGAGACATCATTTTTTGGGGGATGCGAGTAGCCACTCGGAAGCTGGGTGAGTTGTATGGTGGGGGTAGGCCATCAGGTATGGTGGGGTTGATCCGTTTCTAGGGAGAGTTCTTTTGACATCGGTTCCCGTGGGAAGTGGTGTTGGTCCTCGAGGGGTTTGGGAGGTCCGTCCGTGGGTCCCGGTGAGATTCTTTGGTTCCTTTGTTGTGGTCTTTGGGAGGCCAGGATCGGTGTGTGAAGAGGGAGTAGTTATTTTGGCCGTAGTCTCTTCTGGATGTGGGTCACCACCCGGTAGCTTGGTGAGTTGTATGGTGGAAGTGGGCCATCGGGTGTGGTAGGGTTGGGCCTCTATCTTGGGAGAGTTCCTTTAACATTGGTTCTTGTGGGTCTTGGGTTGGTGAGACCAGGTTGTCCCGTTTTTTTCAGAGTGGTAGTGGTTAGGGTCTGGTGTTCCAAACGGTTTCTTATATTTTGCTGTGGTATTGTTCAACCTGTGGAGGCATTAACCCTGCGGTACTGGATCGGTGAGGGCTTCGCCTTTCGCTGTGTTTTGCTGCTGGATGGAGCAGGTGGGTTGATCCGGTCCGTGGGGTTTCTGGAGGGGGACAGAGCACGGGGTCAGGGTCCACAAATCGATAGCTACTGTTGGGTTGTAGGAAGTTTATGGTGTTTTTGGATTTTCCTGCAGCGTCTTTAGTGTTTGTAAAGGTGGTTTGGTTTTGGGGCCCTCTGGTCCTGTGTGGGGGACCGTCCTCTGGGGTGTCCACGTCCTATCTCTCCACTGGATTGGTGAGAGCTTCGCCTTTTGGCTGGGTTTGCTGTTTTGATGGAGTGGGTGGGTTAATCCGGTCCGTGGAGTTTCTGGAGGGGGACAAAGCACGTAGTCAGGGTCCAGGAATGGATAGCTTCTGTTGTGGTGAAGGAAGTTGGTGTTCTTTGAGTTCCCCGCAGAGTCCAAGTGCTCATAAAGGTGGTCCGGTACTGGTGCCCTCTGGTCCTATGAGGGGGACCGTCCTCTGGGGTGTCCATGTCCTATCTCTCCATCCTATGGTGTGGTGAGCGGTGGTGGTATTCTGTTTGAAGAGGTGACCTGTTTGGTAGGTTTGAGGCATGTCCTTCTCGAGGGGCTAGGTGTCTAGAAGGTTCTGGATCCCCATCATGTTGGATTGGCTGTGGGTTTGGTTGCCTGCTGGGGATGTCATCCAATGGTTCTGTCCAGCAATCCCATGAATGATGGTGTTGACTGGGAAGAGTATGTGGAGATAGACGGTTGTGGAGTTATAACCTGTTCCTGCTGATTATCATTCCATACCACCCAGGTCTGGGTATGGGATGGAGATGAAAATGCAGAGGCCACCTTAACACTCTGCCTCTGCTCCGTTCCCTCAATCACCCTGGTCAGGGTATGATGTGGGGGAAGGTTAGGAGGGTTTGTGTTGCCCAAAAAGAGCCCTTCCCTATGTCAACCTTGTGAGGGTATGACCGGGTCTCTGGGTCCTCTGGTATGGTGGGGGTTTGGCCGCTTTTTTAGAAGGGTTTCTTTGTTCTCGGTTCCGGTTGGTCTTGGGTTTGTGAGGCCGGGTTGTCCTGTGTGGTCGGGGTTGTAGTGGTGGGAGCCTGTTGTGCCATTCGTTGAAGCCTGAAAAAAAGACGTTATGTTAGGCGAAGTCGACGTTCCTACAATGAGACTAGGTTGCCAGTCGAAACTTTTTTCGGCTGGCCCCTCTGAGCGTCTCTTCTTAAAAGGTGTAGAGGGTCTAAGTGATTATCTATGCCCCGTCAAAATTTTTTGGGCCCGGTTTGTAGGTGGAGTAGGGGGTCTGGGTTGCCATCAGAGTGCCCGGGGTCCTTGTTGTCTCGCAGATCATCCGTTGTAGTGTGTCCCTGTGTAAAACTCAAAATAAGGGTAAGAGAAAAGTACAAATGAAAATAGGTAGCCAAAAGGAGATACCCCCGAAGTCCGTGTGGAATCTGCCTTCCTTACAGCATCACAGCGGATCTAGGGGTAGCCCAGCCACGACGCGTTTCTGCCTTACTCGGCTTCATCAGGTAGCAGGGAGGAGAAAAGAAAGGTGCAAAAATAGGTGCACTTGGTCGTAGTACGGTAAAAAAGGCCGTATTTTGGACCAGGGAAAATGGGGTGTGTGTGTGGGTATATGTGTAGTTGAGGCTCGATGGTCTTGGAGGTCTATGAAGGTCCGTTGAAAAAAAGGCCAAAAAGGGCGTTGATTCTCTGGGAGGTGGGTTCCGTGATGTAGGAGTACCTAGATTAGGGGAGGAATCGCAAGGATTTAAAAGCGGCTCGGAGTGGTCCAGATTCAGGGTGTAGCATGAAGCTATTTAGGGGCCTTTTGTTCCAAAGGGAGTAGAAGGATATTCGTGGGGAGTGTGGAGTACCAGCTGGCGGCTTGGTCCAGGTGAGGTGTATCCATGGTGTAGCATGGAGCTGGGGTCTGGCCTTTCAGTTGGAGTAGTCATCTTGGGTGCAGTTCTTTGGTAGAGGTCCAGCTTGTGTCTTCTCCAGGTGAAGTGTCTGGTTTGGTTTCTAGTTTTGAGTCGGTTGATCCACTTCCATCTCTGACACGTGGAAACCGGAGGGGGGAAGGGAGGGGTTGCACTCCACATCATATACGCGCGGGTCGGAGGGTACGGGCGCGGCCGGCCAAAGTAGTAGGCCCCATGGTAGCCCACTTGTAGATTAACCCATTGGTTGGGTTAAAGGACTGTCTGTCTGTAGGGTTAGGGTTAGGTAAGGTTTTAGAATGGTTAAGGTTAGGGTTAGGGGTTAGGGTTGGGGTTGGGGTTGGGGTTAGGGGTTAGGGTTAGGGTTTAGGGGTTAGGGTTAGGGTTAGGGGGTTAGGGTTAGGGTTAGGGGGTTAGGGTTGGGGTTGGGGTTAGGGGTTAGGGTTAGGGTTAGGGTTAAGGGTTAGGGTTAGGGGTTAGGGTTAGGGTTAGGGGTTAGGGTTAGGGTTAGGGTTAGGGTTAGGGTTAGGGGTTAGGGTTAGGGTTAGGGTTAGAGGGTTAGGGTTAGGGTTAGGGGTTAGGGTTAGGGTTAGGGTTAGGGTTAAGGGTTAGGGTTAGGGTTAGGGTTTGGGGGTTAGGGTTAGGGGTTAGGGTTAGGGTTAGAGGGTTAGGGTTAGGGTTAGGGTTAGGGGTTAGGGTTAAGGGTTAGGGTTAGGGTTAGGGTTGGGGGGTTAGGGTTAGGGGGTTAGGGTTAGGGTTAGGGGTAGGGTTAGGGTTAGGGTTAGGGTTAGGGTTAGGGTTAGAGGGTTAGGGTTAGAGGGTTAGGGTTAGAGGGTTAGTTTGTCTAGTTTTGAGTCGGTTGATCCACTTCCATCTCTGACACGTGGAAGCCGAAGGGGGGGAAGGGAGGGGTGTGCACTCCACACATGTGCGCGCGGTCCGGGTGGGTCCGGGCGCGGCCGGCCAAAGTAGTAGGCCCCATGGTTGCCCACTTGTAGATTAACCCGTTGGTTGGGTTAAAAGACTGTCTGTCAGTAGGTTTTAGGTTTAGGTATAGTTTTAAGAGTGGTTAAGGTTTGGGTTAAGGTTAGGGTAAGGTATAGTTTTTTAGAATGGTTAAGGTTAGGTTTAGGTAAGGGTTAGGGTTAAGGTTAGGGTTTAGGGTTAGGGTTAGGTATAGTATTTCAGAATGGTTTAGGTTTAGGTAAGTCTGTCAACTCAACTTAGGATCAGGCAAAACCCTTGAGTTGCGTACCTTATGCAGGTCCGGTCCTCGGTTGGTTGCCATGTGTCCATGTCGAGTGGTATGGTCATGATGTCTAGGTCCGCTATGTCAACGGAAGTGGAAAGCATAGTGCAACCTAGGAGTTTACTCTCTTTCGGATCCTTCTTTTTTAGCTCCATGTTGTCTATGTATTTACTTCAGTGTTCGTCAGTCTTTGGTCCTGGATGTTTTCAATCATGTGTGTAATTAGGAGTTATTCCCTTCCAGGATCCTAATTCCAAATTAACCCATGTCTAGTCAAATCCAGCTGGTCTGTATGGGTATACTCGGCGTAGGATCAGGCAAAACCATCGAGTTGCGTACCTTGTGCAGGTCCGGACCTCAGTCGGTTGCCATGTGTCCCTGTCAAGTGGTCAGTCTTTAGACTACCAGTGGTTTGAGCAGACAAAAACCCAGAAGGCGAGCCATCTATACGGTTGTCATGCATCCGCCCTTGGAGTTTCGTCCTGTGTTTCGGTAGGTGTATGGAGGGTTTAGGAACCGGCCAACCCTCTCTGGCTTACGTATGAAACGTCCGGCAGTAGTAGAATCTCAGTCGTAAGTGATTCAGTGGTTTTGGGTGATAGTGACCAGTGAAGTTACTCCCTTCCAGGATCGTAACGTCTCCAGAGGTATATCCTCCCTAGACAGTGAATTTGTTCCTAGTCCAGGTCAAACAAGTGGATCGGTTGTCCAGGCTAAGTACGGCGGGGTAAGGGGTCCCCCCAGGGGAATTATTCCGTGGGATCCAATTCTCCGCCAGACATTATCTGGGCACCCCAGGGATTACACGGCCAATGCGAGTCCTCCAGCCGCAGCGCCTGACCCAAAAGCCCCTCTTTTCGAGGACTTAACTGCCCCAACCCGCTAGGACCACCCACGCGCTACTGAACATACTGCCAATCCAATTCTAAACTGGGGTAGATAGTCGTCCAGCGCGTTACGTGAGTCTCCCGTGTGTAAGGGGGCTGGGAGGGTTGAGCCGATTGGTCTGCCAACGGAACCCCGAGGGGTCCCGAAGGAGTCCGGTCTATCCATATCCTCCTGTCTTCTTGCTTGGTGTATGGAAGGGCCTAATTGCTTAGGGTGTAATCGCTGCGGGGGAGTCGCCAAGGTCGGGGTCCCCAGAGTAGTTGGAGAAAAAAGGTTCTCGTCCGTTGGGGGTGCTGGTGGGTGTCTCCAAAAAATATTTTAGAAGGATGGTAGGTTGGTGAAGGTTTTTTTGTTTAAATTTGGTCTATTTGTGTTCTATTTTATTGTTTCTTTCCGTCAAGGGTCCATGGTCATGGTAACCCTTACTTCCAGAAACAAAAAAGAAAAAAGAAAAATCATATAGATTTTTTTTTTTTTTTTTTTTTTTTTTTTTTTTGAGAGTCCGTTGTCACGGTACTCTATAGTGTTTAGTAAAGTGGCTCAAGGAAAGTGTTATTGAGAGTCCATGGTCATGGTAACTCTATGGTGCTAATAAAGTAGCTACAGGAAAGTTATATTGAGAGTCCATGGTCATGGTAACTCTATGGTGCTATTGGAAGTCTGTTTTTGTGGTCTTACTGACCCCCTGTCTTTTGTATGGGATGTGGGGTGTGTAAGGTGCAGGTGCAGTGTATGTCCAGATGTTCCTCCGCTGTACTGGAAGCCTCAGTGGTGGTCCAGCCCGTGGTAGTGGTGTTGGTCCTGGAGGGGTTTTTTAGGGGGGTTCATCCTAGGTCCGTGAGTCTCGGTTGTATTTTTTGAATTCTTCGTTGTGTTTGTTATTTTTGGAAGTGGTTGTTGATTAAGGAATCTTTAAGATTTTTGTTCCTTCTGAATGCCAGGATGGGGGTGTGGAGAGGGAGTAGTTTTTTGGATTTGAGACATCATTTTTTGGGGGATGCGAGTAGCCACTCGGAAGCTGGGTGAGTTGTATGGTGGGGGTAGGCCATCAGGTATGGTGGGGTTGATCCGTTTCTAGGGAGAGTTCTTTTGACATCGGTTCCCGTGGGAAGTGGTGTTGGTCCTCGAGGGGTTTGGGAGGTCCGTCCGTGGGTCCCGGTGAGATTCTTTGGTTCCTTTGTTGTGGTCTTTGGGAGGCCAGGATCGGTGTGTGAAGAGGGAGTAGTTATTTTGGCCGTAGTCTCTTCTGGATGTGGGTCACCACCCGGTAGCTTGGTGAGTTGTATGGTGGAAGTGGGCCATCGGGTGTGGTAGGGTTGGGCCTCTATCTTGGGAGAGTTCCTTTAACATTGGTTCTTGTGGGTCTTGGGTTGGTGAGACCAGGTTGTCCCGTTTTTTTCAGAGTGGTAGTGGTTAGGGTCTGGTGTTCCAAACGGTTTCTTATATTTTGCTGTGGTATTGTTCAACCTGTGGAGGCATTAACCCTGCGGTACTGGATCGGTGAGGGCTTCGCCTTTCGCTGTGTTTTGCTGCTGGATGGAGCAGGTGGGTTGATCCGGTCCGTGGGGTTTCTGGAGGGGGACAGAGCACGGGGTCAGGGTCCACAAATCGATAGCTACTGTTGGGTTGTAGGAAGTTTATGGTGTTTTTGGATTTTCCTGCAGCGTCTTTAGTGTTTGTAAAGGTGGTTTGGTTTTGGGGCCCTCTGGTCCTGTGTGGGGGACCGTCCTCTGGGGTGTCCACGTCCTATCTCTCCACTGGATTGGTGAGAGCTTCGCCTTTTGGCTGGGTTTGCTGTTTTGATGGAGTGGGTGGGTTAATCCGGTCCGTGGAGTTTCTGGAGGGGGACAAAGCACGTAGTCAGGGTCCAGGAATGGATAGCTTCTGTTGTGGTGAAGGAAGTTGGTGTTCTTTGAGTTCCCCGCAGAGTCCAAGTGCTCATAAAGGTGGTCCGGTACTGGTGCCCTCTGGTCCTATGAGGGGGACCGTCCTCTGGGGTGTCCATGTCCTATCTCTCCATCCTATGGTGTGGTGAGCGGTGGTGGTATTCTGTTTGAAGAGGTGACCTGTTTGGTAGGTTTGAGGCATGTCCTTCTCGAGGGGCTAGGTGTCTAGAAGGTTCTGGATCCCCATCATGTTGGATTGGCTGTGGGTTTGGTTGCCTGCTGGGGATGTCATCCAATGGTTCTGTCCAGCAATCCCATGAATGATGGTGTTGACTGGGAAGAGTATGTGGAGATAGACGGTTGTGGAGTTATAACCTGTTCCTGCTGATTATCATTCCATACCACCCAGGTCTGGGTATGGGATGGAGATGAAAATGCAGAGGCCACCTTAACACTCTGCCTCTGCTCCGTTCCCTCAATCACCCTGGTCAGGGTATGATGTGGGGGAAGGTTAGGAGGGTTTGTGTTGCCCAAAAAGAGCCCTTCCCTATGTCAACCTTGTGAGGGTATGACCGGGTCTCTGGGTCCTCTGGTATGGTGGGGGTTTGGCCGCTTTTTTAGAAGGGTTTCTTTGTTCTCGGTTCCGGTTGGTCTTGGGTTTGTGAGGCCGGGTTGTCCTGTGTGGTCGGGGTTGTAGTGGTGGGAGCCTGTTGTGCCATTCGTTGAAGCCTGAAAAAAAGACGTTATGTTAGGCGAAGTCGACGTTCCTACAATGAGACTAGGTTGCCAGTCGAAACTTTTTTCGGCTGGCCCCTCTGAGCGTCTCTTCTTAAAAGGTGTAGAGGGTCTAAGTGATTATCTATGCCCCGTCAAAATTTTTTGGGCCCGGTTTGTAGGTGGAGTAGGGGGTCTGGGTTGCCATCAGAGTGCCCGGGGTCCTTGTTGTCTCGCAGATCATCCGTTGTAGTGTGTCCCTGTGTAAAACTCAAAATAAGGGTAAGAGAAAAGTACAAATGAAAATAGGTAGCCAAAAGGAGATACCCCCGAAGTCCGTGTGGAATCTGCCTTCCTTACAGCATCACAGCGGATCTAGGGGTAGCCCAGCCACGACGCGTTTCTGCCTTACTCGGCTTCATCAGGTAGCAGGGAGGAGAAAAGAAAGGTGCAAAAATAGGTGCACTTGGTCGTAGTACGGTAAAAAAGGCCGTATTTTGGACCAGGGAAAATGGGGTGTGTGTGTGGGTATATGTGTAGTTGAGGCTCGATGGTCTTGGAGGTCTATGAAGGTCCGTTGAAAAAAAGGCCAAAAAGGGCGTTGATTCTCTGGGAGGTGGGTTCCGTGATGTAGGAGTACCTAGATTAGGGGAGGAATCGCAAGGATTTAAAAGCGGCTCGGAGTGGTCCAGATTCAGGGTGTAGCATGAAGCTATTTAGGGGCCTTTTGTTCCAAAGGGAGTAGAAGGATATTCGTGGGGAGTGTGGAGTACCAGCTGGCGGCTTGGTCCAGGTGAGGTGTATCCATGGTGTAGCATGGAGCTGGGGTCTGGCCTTTCAGTTGGAGTAGTCATCTTGGGTGCAGTTCTTTGGTAGAGGTCCAGCTTGTGTCTTCTCCAGGTGAAGTGTCTGGTTTGGTTTCTAGTTTTGAGTCGGTTGATCCACTTCCATCTCTGACACGTGGAAACCGGAGGGGGGAAGGGAGGGGTTGCACTCCACATCATATACGCGCGGGTCGGAGGGTACGGGCGCGGCCGGCCAAAGTAGTAGGCCCCATGGTAGCCCACTTGTAGATTAACCCATTGGTTGGGTTAAAGGACTGTCTGTCTGTAGGGTTAGGGTTAGGTAAGGTTTTAGAATGGTTAAGGTTAGGGTTAGGGGTTAGGGTTGGGGTTGGGGTTGGGGTTAGGGGTTAGGGTTAGGGTTTAGGGGTTAGGGTTAGGGTTAGGGGGTTAGGGTTAGGGTTAGGGGGTTAGGGTTGGGGTTGGGGTTAGGGGTTAGGGTTAGGGTTAGGGTTAAGGGTTAGGGTTAGGGTTAGGGGTTAGGGTTAGGGTTAGGGGTTAGGGTTAGGGTTAGGGTTAGGGTTAGGGGTTAGGGTTAGGGTTAGAGGGTTAGGGTTAGGGTTAGGGGTTAGGGTTAGGGTTAGGGTTAGGGTTAGGGTTAAGGGTTAGGGTTAGGGTTAGGGTTGGGGGGTTAGGGTTAGGGTTAGGGGTTAGGGTTAGGGTTAGAGGGTTAGGGTTAGGGTTAGGGGTTAGGGTTAAGGGTTAGGGTTAGGGTTAGGGTTGGGGGGTTAGGGTTAGGGGGTTAGGGTTAGGGTTAGGGGTAGGGTTAGGGTTAGGGTTAGGGTTAGGGTTAGAGGGTTAGGGTTAGAGGGTTAGGGTTAGAGGGTTAGGGTTAGAGGGTTAGTTTGTCTAGTTTTGAGTCGGTTGATCCACTTCCATCTCTGACACGTGGAAGCCGAAGGGGGGGAAGGGAGGGGTGTGCACTCCACACATGTGCGCGCGGTCCGGGTGGGTCCGGGCGCGGCCGGCCAAAGTAGTAGGCCCCATGGTTGCCCACTTGTAGATTAACCCGTTGGTTGGGTTAAAAGACTGTCTGTCAGTAGGTTTTAGGTTTAGGTATAGTTTTAAGAGTGGTTAAGGTTTGGGTTAAGGTTAGGGTAAGGTATAGTTTTTTAGAATGGTTAAGGTTAGGTTTAGGTAAGGGTTAGGGTTAAGGTTAGGGTTTAGGGTTAGGGTTAGGTATAGTATTTCAGAATGGTTTAGGTTTAGGTAAGTCTGTCAACTCAACTTAGGATCAGGCAAAACCCTTGAGTTGCGTACCTTATGCAGGTCCGGTCCTCGGTTGGTTGCCATGTGTCCATGTCGAGTGGTATGGTCATGATGTCTAGGTCCGCTATGTCAACGGAAGTGGAAAGCATAGTGCAACCTAGGAGTTTACTCTCTTTCGGATCCTTCTTTTTTAGCTCCATGTTGTCTATGTATTTACTTCAGTGTTCGTCAGTCTTTGGTCCTGGATGTTTTCAATCATGTGTGTAATTAGGAGTTATTCCCTTCCAGGATCCTAATTCCAAATTAACCCATGTCTAGTCAAATCCAGCTGGTCTGTATGGGTATACTCGGCGTAGGATCAGGCAAAACCATCGAGTTGCGTACCTTGTGCAGGTCCGGACCTCAGTCGGTTGCCATGTGTCCCTGTCAAGTGGTCAGTCTTTAGACTACCAGTGGTTTGAGCAGACAAAAACCCAGAAGGCGAGCCATCTATACGGTTGTCATGCATCCGCCCTTGGAGTTTCGTCCTGTGTTTCGGTAGGTGTATGGAGGGTTTAGGAACCGGCCAACCCTCTCTGGCTTACGTATGAAACGTCCGGCAGTAGTAGAATCTCAGTCGTAAGTGATTCAGTGGTTTTGGGTGATAGTGACCAGTGAAGTTACTCCCTTCCAGGATCGTAACGTCTCCAGAGGTATATCCTCCCTAGACAGTGAATTTGTTCCTAGTCCAGGTCAAACAAGTGGATCGGTTGTCCAGGCTAAGTACGGCGGGGTAAGGGGTCCCCCCAGGGGAATTATTCCGTGGGATCCAATTCTCCGCCAGACATTATCTGGGCACCCCAGGGATTACACGGCCAATGCGAGTCCTCCAGCCGCAGCGCCTGACCCAAAAGCCCCTCTTTTCGAGGACTTAACTGCCCCAACCCGCTAGGACCACCCACGCGCTACTGAACATACTGCCAATCCAATTCTAAACTGGGGTAGATAGTCGTCCAGCGCGTTACGTGAGTCTCCCGTGTGTAAGGGGGCTGGGAGGGTTGAGCCGATTGGTCTGCCAACGGAACCCCGAGGGGTCCCGAAGGAGTCCGGTCTATCCATATCCTCCTGTCTTCTTGCTTGGTGTATGGAAGGGCCTAATTGCTTAGGGTGTAATCGCTGCGGGGGAGTCGCCAAGGTCGGGGTCCCCAGAGTAGTTGGAGAAAAAAGGTTCTCGTCCGTTGGGGGTGCTGGTGGGTGTCTCCAAAAAATATTTTAGAAGGATGGTAGGTTGGTGAAGGTTTTTTTGTTTAAATTTGGTCTATTTGTGTTCTATTTTATTGTTTCTTTCCGTCAAGGGTCCATGGTCATGGTAACCCTTACTTCCAGAAACAAAAAAGAAAAAAGAAAAATCATATAGATTTTTTTTTTTTTTTTTTTTTTTTTTTTTTTTTGAGAGTCCGTTGTCACGGTACTCTATAGTGTTTAGTAAAGTGGCTCAAGGAAAGTGTTATTGAGAGTCCATGGTCATGGTAACTCTATGGTGCTAATAAAGTAGCTACAGGAAAGTTATATTGAGAGTCCATGGTCATGGTAACTCTATGGTGCTATTGGAAGTCTGTTTTTGTGGTCTTACTGACCCCCTGTCTTTTGTATGGGATGTGGGGTGTGTAAGGTGCAGGTGCAGTGTATGTCCAGATGTTCCTCCGCTGTACTGGAAGCCTCAGTGGTGGTCCAGCCCGTGGTAGTGGTGTTGGTCCTGGAGGGGTTTTTTAGGGGGGTTCATCCTAGGTCCGTGAGTCTCGGTTGTATTTTTTGAATTCTTCGTTGTGTTTGTTATTTTTGGAAGTGGTTGTTGATTAAGGAATCTTTAAGATTTTTGTTCCTTCTGAATGCCAGGATGGGGGTGTGGAGAGGGAGTAGTTTTTTGGATTTGAGACATCATTTTTTGGGGGATGCGAGTAGCCACTCGGAAGCTGGGTGAGTTGTATGGTGGGGGTAGGCCATCAGGTATGGTGGGGTTGATCCGTTTCTAGGGAGAGTTCTTTTGACATCGGTTCCCGTGGGAAGTGGTGTTGGTCCTCGAGGGGTTTGGGAGGTCCGTCCGTGGGTCCCGGTGAGATTCTTTGGTTCCTTTGTTGTGGTCTTTGGGAGGCCAGGATCGGTGTGTGAAGAGGGAGTAGTTATTTTGGCCGTAGTCTCTTCTGGATGTGGGTCACCACCCGGTAGCTTGGTGAGTTGTATGGTGGAAGTGGGCCATCGGGTGTGGTAGGGTTGGGCCTCTATCTTGGGAGAGTTCCTTTAACATTGGTTCTTGTGGGTCTTGGGTTGGTGAGACCAGGTTGTCCCGTTTTTTTCAGAGTGGTAGTGGTTAGGGTCTGGTGTTCCAAACGGTTTCTTATATTTTGCTGTGGTATTGTTCAACCTGTGGAGGCATTAACCCTGCGGTACTGGATCGGTGAGGGCTTCGCCTTTCGCTGTGTTTTGCTGCTGGATGGAGCAGGTGGGTTGATCCGGTCCGTGGGGTTTCTGGAGGGGGACAGAGCACGGGGTCAGGGTCCACAAATCGATAGCTACTGTTGGGTTGTAGGAAGTTTATGGTGTTTTTGGATTTTCCTGCAGCGTCTTTAGTGTTTGTAAAGGTGGTTTGGTTTTGGGGCCCTCTGGTCCTGTGTGGGGGACCGTCCTCTGGGGTGTCCACGTCCTATCTCTCCACTGGATTGGTGAGAGCTTCGCCTTTTGGCTGGGTTTGCTGTTTTGATGGAGTGGGTGGGTTAATCCGGTCCGTGGAGTTTCTGGAGGGGGACAAAGCACGTAGTCAGGGTCCAGGAATGGATAGCTTCTGTTGTGGTGAAGGAAGTTGGTGTTCTTTGAGTTCCCCGCAGAGTCCAAGTGCTCATAAAGGTGGTCCGGTACTGGTGCCCTCTGGTCCTATGAGGGGGACCGTCCTCTGGGGTGTCCATGTCCTATCTCTCCATCCTATGGTGTGGTGAGCGGTGGTGGTATTCTGTTTGAAGAGGTGACCTGTTTGGTAGGTTTGAGGCATGTCCTTCTCGAGGGGCTAGGTGTCTAGAAGGTTCTGGATCCCCATCATGTTGGATTGGCTGTGGGTTTGGTTGCCTGCTGGGGATGTCATCCAATGGTTCTGTCCAGCAATCCCATGAATGATGGTGTTGACTGGGAAGAGTATGTGGAGATAGACGGTTGTGGAGTTATAACCTGTTCCTGCTGATTATCATTCCATACCACCCAGGTCTGGGTATGGGATGGAGATGAAAATGCAGAGGCCACCTTAACACTCTGCCTCTGCTCCGTTCCCTCAATCACCCTGGTCAGGGTATGATGTGGGGGAAGGTTAGGAGGGTTTGTGTTGCCCAAAAAGAGCCCTTCCCTATGTCAACCTTGTGAGGGTATGACCGGGTCTCTGGGTCCTCTGGTATGGTGGGGGTTTGGCCGCTTTTTTAGAAGGGTTTCTTTGTTCTCGGTTCCGGTTGGTCTTGGGTTTGTGAGGCCGGGTTGTCCTGTGTGGTCGGGGTTGTAGTGGTGGGAGCCTGTTGTGCCATTCGTTGAAGCCTGAAAAAAAGACGTTATGTTAGGCGAAGTCGACGTTCCTACAATGAGACTAGGTTGCCAGTCGAAACTTTTTTCGGCTGGCCCCTCTGAGCGTCTCTTCTTAAAAGGTGTAGAGGGTCTAAGTGATTATCTATGCCCCGTCGAAATTTTTTGGGCCCGGTTTGTAGGTGGAGTAGGGGGTCTGGGTTGCCATCAGAGTGCCCGGGGTCCTTGTTGTCTCGCAGATCATCCGTTGTAGTGTGTCCCTGTGTAAAACTCAAAATAAGGGTAAGAGAAAAGTACAAATGAAAATAGGTAGCCAAAAGGAGATACCCCCGAAGTCCGTGTGGAATCTGCCTTCCTTACAGCATCACAGCGGATCTAGGGGTAGCCCAGCCACGACGCGTTTCTGCCTTACTCGGCTTCATCAGGTAGCAGGGAGGAGAAAAGAAAGGTGCAAAAATAGGTGCACTTGGTCGTAGTACGGTAAAAAAGGCCGTATTTTGGACCAGGGAAAATGGGGTGTGTGTGTGGGTATATGTGTAGTTGAGGCTCGATGGTCTTGGAGGTCTATGAAGGTCCGTTGAAAAAAAGGCCAAAAAGGGCGTTGATTCTCTGGGAGGTGGGTTCCGTGATGTAGGAGTACCTAGATTAGGGGAGGAATCGCAAGGATTTAAAAGCGGCTCGGAGTGGTCCAGATTCAGGGTGTAGCATGAAGCTATTTAGGGGCCTTTTGTTCCAAAGGGAGTAGAAGGATATTCGTGGGGAGTGTGGAGTACCAGCTGGCGGCTTGGTCCAGGTGAGGTGTATCCATGGTGTAGCATGGAGCTGGGGTCTGGCCTTTCAGTTGGAGTAGTCATCTTGGGTGCAGTTCTTTGGTAGAGGTCCAGCTTGTGTCTTCTCCAGGTGAAGTGTCTGGTTTGGTTTCTAGTTTTGAGTCGGTTGATCCACTTCCATCTCTGACACGTGGAAACCGGAGGGGGGAAGGGAGGGGTTGCACTCCACATCATATACGCGCGGGTCGGAGGGTACGGGCGCGGCCGGCCAAAGTAGTAGGCCCCATGGTAGCCCACTTGTAGATTAACCCATTGGTTGGGTTAAAGGACTGTCTGTCTGTAGGGTTAGGGTTAGGTAAGGTTTTAGAATGGTTAAGGTTAGGGTTAGGGGTTAGGGTTGGGGTTGGGGTTGGGGTTGGGGTTAGGGGTTAGGGTTAGGGGTTAGGGTTAGGGTTAGGGGGTTAGGGTTAGGGTTAGGGGTTAGGGTTGGGGTTGGGGTTGGGGTTAGGGGTTAGGGTTAGGGTTAGGGTTAAGGGTTAGGGTTAGGGTTAGGGGTTAGGGTTAGGGGTTAGGGTTAGGGTTAGGGTTAGGGTTAGGGGTTAGGGTTAGGGTTAGGGTTAGAGGGTTAGGGTTAGGGTTTGGGTTAGGGTTAGGGTTGGGGGGTTAGGGTTAGGGTTAGGGGGTTAGGGTTAGGGTTAGGGGTAGGGGTAGGGTTAGGGTTAGGGTTAGGGTTAGAGGGTTAGGGTTAGAGGGTTAGGGTTAGAGGGTTAGGGTTAGGGTTAGTTTGTCTAGTTTTGAGTCGGTTGATCCACTTCCATCTCTGACACGTGGAAGCCGAAGGGGGGGAAGGGAGGGGTGTGCACTCCACACATGTGCGCGCGGTCCGGGTGGGTCCGGGCGCGGCCGGCCAAAGTAGTAGGCCCCATGGTTGCCCACTTGTAGATTAACCCGTTGGTTGGGTTAAAAGACTGTCTGTCAGTAGGTTTTAGGTTTAGGTATAGTTTTAAGAGTGGTTAAGGTTTGGGTTAAGGTTAGGGTAAGGTATAGTTTTTTAGAATGGTTAAGGTTAGGTTTAGGTAAGGGTTAGGGTTAAGGTTAGGGTTTAGGGTTAGGGTTAGGTATAGTATTTCAGAATGGTTTAGGTTTAGGTAAGTCTGTCAACTCAACTTAGGATCAGGCAAAACCCTTGAGTTGCGTACCTTATGCAGGTCCGGTCCTCGGTTGGTTGCCATGTGTCCATGTCGAGTGGTATGGTCATGATGTCTAGGTCCGCTATGTCAACGGAAGTGGAAAGCATAGTGCAACCTAGGAGTTTACTCTCTTTCGGATCCTTCTTTTTTAGCTCCATGTTGTCTATGTATTTACTTCAGTGTTCGTCAGTCTTTGGTCCTGGATGTTTTCAATCATGTGTGTAATTAGGAGTTATTCCCTTCCAGGATCCTAATTCCAAATTAACCCATGTCTAGTCAAATCCAGCTGGTCTGTATGGGTATACTCGGCGTAGGATCAGGCAAAACCATCGAGTTGCGTACCTTGTGCAGGTCCGGACCTCAGTCGGTTGCCATGTGTCCCTGTCAAGTGGTCAGTCTTTAGACTACCAGTGGTTTGAGCAGACAAAAACCCAGAAGGCGAGCCATCTATACGGTTGTCATGCATCCGCCCTTGGAGTTTCGTCCTGTGTTTCGGTAGGTGTATGGAGGGTTTAGGAACCGGCCAACCCTCTCTGGCTTACGTATGAAACGTCCGGCAGTAGTAGAATCTCAGTCGTAAGTGATTCAGTGGTTTTGGGTGATAGTGACCAGTGAAGTTACTCCCTTCCAGGATCGTAACGTCTCCAGAGGTATATCCTCCCTAGACAGTGAATTTGTTCCTAGTCCAGGTCAAACAAGTGGATCGGTTGTCCAGGCTAAGTACGGCGGGGTAAGGGGTCCCCCCAGGGGAATTATTCCGTGGGATCCAATTCTCCGCCAGACATTATCTGGGCACCCCAGGGATTACACGGCCAATGCGAGTCCTCCAGCCGCAGCGCCTGACCCAAAAGCCCCTCTTTTCGAGGACTTAACTGCCCCAACCCGCTAGGACCACCCACGCGCTACTGAACATACTGCCAATCCAATTCTAAACTGGGGTAGATAGTCGTCCAGCGCGTTACGTGAGTCTCCCGTGTGTAAGGGGGCTGGGAGGGTTGAGCCGATTGGTCTGCCAACGGAACCCCGAGGGGTCCCGAAGGAGTCCGGTCTATCCATATCCTCCTGTCTTCTTGCTTGGTGTATGGAAGGGCCTAATTGCTTAGGGTGTAATCGCTGCGGGGGAGTCGCCAAGGTCGGGGTCCCCAGAGTAGTTGGAGAAAAAAGGTTCTCGTCCGTTGGGGGTGCTGGTGGGTGTCTCCAAAAAATATTTTAGAAGGATGGTAGGTTGGTGAAGGTTTTTTTGTTTAAATTTGGTCTATTTGTGTTCTATTTTATTGTTTCTTTCCGTCAAGGGTCCATGGTCATGGTAACCCTTACTTCCAGAAACAAAAAAGAAAAAAGAAAAATCATATAGATTTTTATTATTTTTTTTTTTTTTTTTTTTTTTTGAGAGTCCGTTGTCACGGTACTCTATAGTGTTTAGTAAAGTGGCTCAAGGAAAGTGTTATTGAGAGTCCATGGTCATGGTAACTCTATGGTGCTAATAAAGTAGCTACAGGAAAGTTATATTGAGAGTCCATGGTCATGGTAACTCTATGGTGCTATTGGAAGTCTGTTTTTGTGGTCTTACTGACCCCCTGTCTTTTGTATGGGATGTGGGGTGTGTAAGGTGCAGGTGCAGTGTATGTCCAGATGTTCCTCCGCTGTACTGGAAGCCTCAGTGGTGGTCCAGCCCGTGGTAGTGGTGTTGGTCCTGGAGGGGTTTTTTAGGGGGGTTCATCCTAGGTCCGTGAGTCTCGGTTGTATTTTTTGAATTCTTCGTTGTGTTTGTTATTTTTGGAAGTGGTTGTTGATTAAGGAATCTTTAAGATTTTTGTTCCTTCTGAATGCCAGGATGGGGGTGTGGAGAGGGAGTAGTTTTTTGGATTTGAGACATCATTTTTTGGGGGATGCGAGTAGCCACTCGGAAGCTGGGTGAGTTGTATGGTGGGGGTAGGCCATCAGGTATGGTGGGGTTGATCCGTTTCTAGGGAGAGTTCTTTTGACATCGGTTCCCGTGGGAAGTGGTGTTGGTCCTCGAGGGGTTTGGGAGGTCCGTCCGTGGGTCCCGGTGAGATTCTTTGGTTCCTTTGTTGTGGTCTTTGGGAGGCCAGGATCGGTGTGTGAAGAGGGAGTAGTTATTTTGGCCGTAGTCTCTTCTGGATGTGGGTCACCACCCGGTAGCTTGGTGAGTTGTATGGTGGAAGTGGGCCATCGGGTGTGGTAGGGTTGGGCCTCTATCTTGGGAGAGTTCCTTTAACATTGGTTCTTGTGGGTCTTGGGTTGGTGAGACCAGGTTGTCCCGTTTTTTTCAGAGTGGTAGTGGTTAGGGTCTGGTGTTCCAAACGGTTTCTTATATTTTGCTGTGGTATTGTTCAACCTGTGGAGGCATTAACCCTGCGGTACTGGATCGGTGAGGGCTTCGCCTTTCGCTGTGTTTTGCTGCTGGATGGAGCAGGTGGGTTGATCCGGTCCGTGGGGTTTCTGGAGGGGGACAGAGCACGGGGTCAGGGTCCACAAATCGATAGCTACTGTTGGGTTGTAGGAAGTTTATGGTGTTTTTGGATTTTCCTGCAGCGTCTTTAGTGTTTGTAAAGGTGGTTTGGTTTTGGGGCCCTCTGGTCCTGTGTGGGGGACCGTCCTCTGGGGTGTCCACGTCCTATCTCTCCACTGGATTGGTGAGAGCTTCGCCTTTTGGCTGGGTTTGCTGTTTTGATGGAGTGGGTGGGTTAATCCGGTCCGTGGAGTTTCTGGAGGGGGACAAAGCACGTAGTCAGGGTCCAGGAATGGATAGCTTCTGTTGTGGTGAAGGAAGTTGGTGTTCTTTGAGTTCCCCGCAGAGTCCAAGTGCTCATAAAGGTGGTCCGGTACTGGTGCCCTCT
>NC_143039.1:83031114-83033614 GCF_057628025.1 Oncorhynchus mykiss
GTCTGTTTTTGTGGTCTTAATGACCCCCTGTTTTTTGTATGGGATGTGGGGTGTGTAAGGTGCAGGTGCAGTGTATGTCCAGATGTTCCTCCGCTGTACTGGAAGCCTCAGTGGTGGTCCAGCCCGTGGTAGTGGTGTTGGTCCTGGAGGGTTATTTTTGGGAGGTCCATCCTAGGTTCGTGAGTCTCGGTTGTATTTTTTGAGTTCTTCGTTGTGGTTGTTATTTTTGGAAGTGGCTGTTGATTAAGGAATCCTTAAGATTTTTGTTCCTTCTGAATGCCAGGATGGGGGTGTGGAGAGGGAGTAGTTTTTTGGATTTGAGACATCATTTTTTGGGGGGATGCGAGTAGCCACTCGGAAGCTGGGTGAGTTGTATGGTGGGGGTAGGCCATCAGGTATGGTGGGGTTGATCCGCTACTAGGGAGAGTTCTTTTGACATCGGTTCCCGTGGGAAGTGGTGTTGGTCCTTGAGGGGTTTGGGAGGTCCGTCCGTGGGTCCCGGAGAGATTCTTTGGTTCCTTTGTTGTGGTCTTTGGGAGGCCAGGATCGGTGTGTGAAGAGGGAGTAGTTATTTTGGCCGTAGTCTCTTCTGGATGTGGGTTACCACCCGGTAGCTTGGTGAGTTGTATGGTGGAAGTGGGCCATCGGGTGTGGTAGGGTTGGGCCTCTATCTTGGGAGAGTTCCTTTAACATTGGTTCTTGTGGGTCTTGGGTTGGTGAGACCAGGTTGTCCCGTTTTTTTCAGAGTGGTAGTGGTTAGGGTCTGGTGTTCCAAACGGTTTCTTATATTTTGCTGTGGTATTGTTCCACCTGTGGAGGCATTAACCCTGCGGTACTGGATCGGTGAGGGGTTCGCCTTTCGCTGTGTTTTGCTGCTGGATGGAGCAGGTGGGTTGATCCGGTCCGTGGGGTTTCTGGAGGGGGACAGAGCACGGGGTCAGGGTCCACAAATCGATAGCTATTGTTGGGTTGTAGGAAGTTTATGGTGTTTTTGGATTTTCCTGCAGCGTCTTTAGTGTTCGTAAAGGTGGTTTGGTTTTGGGGCCCTCTGGTCCTGTGTGGGGGACCGTCCTCTGGGGTGTCCACGTCCTATCTCTCCACTGGATTGGTGAGAGCTTCGCCTTTTGGCTGGGTTTGCTGTTTTGATGGAGTGGGTGGGTTAATCCGGTCCGTGGAGTTTCTGGAGGGGGACAAAGCACGGAGTCAGGGTCCAGGAATGGATAGCTTCTGTTGTGGTGAAGGAAGTTGGTGTTCTTTGAGTTCCCCGCAGAGTCTAAGTGCTCATAAAGGTGGTTCGGTACTGGTGCCCTCTGGTCCTATGTGGGGGACCGTCCTCTGGGGTGTCCACGTCCTATCTCTCCATCCTATGGTGTGGTGAGCGGTGGTGGTATTCTGTTTGAAGAGGTGACCTGTTTGGTAGGTTTGAGGCATGTCCTTCTCGAGGGGCTAGGTGTCTAGAAGGTTCTGGATCCCCATCATGTTGGATTGGCTGTGGGTTTGGTTGCCTGCTGGGGATGTCATCCAATGGTTCCGTCCAGCAATACCATGAATGATGGTGTTGACTGGGAAGAGTATGTGGAGATAGACGGTTGTGGAGTTATAACCTGTTCCTGCTGATTATCATTCCATACCACCCAGGTCTGGGTATGGGATGGAGATGAAAATGCAGAGGCCACCTTAACACTCTGCCTCTGCTCCGTTCCCTCAATCACCCTGGTCAGGGTATGATGTGGGGGAAGGTTAGGAGGGTTTGTGTTGCCCAAAAGGAGCCCTTCCCTATGTCAACCTTATGAGGGTATGACCGGGTCTCTGGGTCCTCTGGTATGGTGGGGGTTTGGCCGCTTTTTTAGAAGGGTTTCTTTGTTCTCGGTTCCGGTTGGTCTTGGGTTTGTGAGGCCGGGTTGTCCTGTGTGGTCGGGGTTGTAGTGGTGGGAGCCTGTTGTGCCATTTGTTGAAGCCTGAAAAAAAGACGTTATGTTAGGCGAAGTCGACGTTCCTACAATGAGACTAGGTTGCCAGTCGAAACTTTTTTCGGCTGGCCCCTCTGAGCGTCTCTTCTTAAAAGGTGTAGAGGGTCTAAGTGATTATCTATGCCCCGTCGAAATTTTTTGGGCCCGGTTTGTAGGTGGAGTAGGGGGTCTGGGTTGCCATCAGAGTGCCCGGGGTCCTTGTTGTCTCGTAGATCATCCGTTGTAGTGTGTCCCTGTGTAAAACTCAAAATAAGGGTAAGAGAAAAGTACAAATGAAAATAGGTAGCCAAAAGGAGATACCCCCGAAGTCCGTGTGGAATCTGCCTTCCTTACAGCATCACAACGGATCTAGGGGTAGCCCAGCCACGACGCGTTTCTGCCTTGCTCGGCTTCATCAGGTGGCAGGGAGGAGAAAAGAAAGGTGCAAAAATAGGTGCACTTGGTCGTAGTACGGTAAAAAAGCCGTATTTTTGGACCAGGGAAAATGGGGTGTGTGTGTAGGTATATGTGTAGTTGAGGCTCGACGGTCT
>NC_143039.1:83038614-83043614 GCF_057628025.1 Oncorhynchus mykiss
GGGTGCCTGTATTTTTTGGTAGAACTCTGTGTTTTGGAGTTGTCTGGCTGCTTCGAGAAGGTATTGTTCTGTGTCCATGATGACGATCGCTGAGCCTTTGTCCGCTGGTTTTATGATGATGGAGGTGTTGTTTTTCAGCGTTTTTAATGCTGTGGTTTCGTTTTTTGTGAGATTGTAGATGGGTTCCGGATGAAAGGGGGTGGAATAGAAAGTATCCCAGTCTTTTTTGATAATATCCTGTATCAGAGGGGGTAGGTCTTTGTTTTGGGGGACCCAGTCCGAGGGTGTCCTTAGCCGTGATAGTTTCTCACTGTGGTTGGTTGCGTGTGGACGTAGCTCCTGATAATGGAAGAATGTGGCTACTTTGAGTTTATTGTGGTAGTGGTTGATTTCTGTTTGTAGTGTGGTTCGGGTACGGTTCCTGTCAGAGGTGGTAGGGATGAAGGTGAGGCCTCTGTGTAGGAGGCTGAGTTCTGTGGGGGTGGGGGTGAAGGAGCGTGTTAGGTTGATAACCTCGGAGCCTTTGAAGGGTGAAGCTGTGTTGGTTTGTATTCGGGTTAGAGTTGGTGATATTCCATCTGTTACGGGGGTAGGTGGGTGCTGGTTTACAATCCCTCTGGATGGTCTGTTTTTTTTGGGGGGGTAGTAGTCTTGGGGTGGAGGGTGTGTTTTAATCCGTTTTTTCTGTTGGGAGGTGAGGGGTGGTGTTGTCATCAGAGTGGGTATGTGTGTTCTCCCCCTGGTCAGGGTAGGAGAGGTGGTGTGCTATGTGGTATGGTCTGTCCACCATTTCCAAATAGCTGTAGCCGTAGTGGGGGTCCAGTGGAGGCAATCCTGGAGGGTGTGGAATTTGGTGGTGGGTAGGAGGGGGATATGTGGGTAGTTTTTGATATAACCGTTGAGGGTGTCCAGGTTGATTCTTTCTTCTAGTGGCATTTTTGGAGAGTGGTTGATCAGAGGGATAAATACATCTGCGTTGGGAAAGGCTAGGGTTGCCGTGTGGTAGAGTTGGGAGATGTTTTCCTGGTGTTGGGTGGCAATCCCTTGTTCCCTATTGTTGAGGCCAAAGGAGAGGATCAATTTGGTTACCAGGGGTTCTTTCTTGGGTAGGAGGAGTTTGATCATCCTGGTGGCGTGTTCAATTTGGGCTCCTGGGTAGGCTTCTATTTGGGTCTTGTCAGAGTAGATGCGGGGAAGCTTACAGAGGTTTGAATCGCCCATGATGAGGGTGGTGCGGAGTGGTTTGATTCTCCAGCTTTTTTTGTTACCTTGGTGTGAGTTTCTTCTGAAGTGGCTGGTGTTGGCTATGTAGGGGGGTGTTGGTACCGGTGGTGTCTTGAGGGGGTCTGAAGATGGAGTAGATGTCATCGTTGGTGACGGGACCACAGTCCTACTGATGGAGGGTTGAGGGGTGGTGGTTGTCCTATCCGTGGAGTGGTTTTTTAGAAGTTGCCTCCGTGGTGGTGGGGGGTCACCGGATTGGTAGGGTCTCTTCCCTGGGTTTTGAGGAGTATACCTGTAGTTTGGTGTTTTTTTGTTGTGGGGCAGAGAGATTTCTGTTTGTGGGGGTGGAGGGTTTTTTTGTGTGCAGGTGGTCTGAGTGTTTTCCTGGTGTGAGGTTGTGGAACGTGGGGTGGTGGCGAGGGTGTGAAGCTTCTCCACCTGTGATGCTGCGTGCATGAGGGCCTCGTCTTCAGTGATGTTTTGCTCAAACCGGTACTGTGGGGATGGTGGTTGGAAGGGATGTAGTGGTGAGAGCGGTGGTCCTGAGAGTGCGGGTGGATTGGTGGTCAACATCTGATACGTTGGGAGGCGTGGGTTCGTGGCGGCCCATTTGTTAATCGTTTCTTCTATCCCCTGTGATTGGGGAGGATGGTTCATCTTTTTCTGTGGTACGGGGCTGGTCAAACGATTCCGTGGTTTAGGTGATCCATTGTGGATATGTTGTAGCTGGGTTGAGACCTGTTCCTGCTGATTTCCATGGCATTCCTCCCTGGTTTGGGTATGGGATGGCATGGAAAGATCAGAGGCCACCGTAGCACTCTGCCTCTGCTCCCTGTCCTCAATCATCCTTGTTAGGGTATGATCTTGGGTTAGGTTAGGAGGGTTTGTGTTCCCTGAAGGGAGCCCTCCCTGTGCCACCCTGGTCAGGGTATGGCTGGGTCTCTGGGTCCCCAGGTATGGTGGGGGTGAGTCGCTTTCTGTGAGGAGGTGCCTTGGTCTGTAGTGTTGAGTTGGGGAAATGTTTTTCCCTTTTGAGGTGTTGGATGTTGGATACCGAGGGGAACGGGTAGATGCTTTTTTGGGTGGGTGCCGTTCTGATGTGAGGCGTCTGTTTGTGCGTGGGGGATCTCGGTTGCTTCTGGTGTGTTTGGTTGGGGTGGCTCCCTCTGGTTCGTCCTGGTTTTTGGGTTGGCTGAGGGTGAGTGGGGGCTTGAATTGGCTCAGGTCTCTGGTGGGCCAGAACCCGTTGAAGTTTGGGAGTGAGTCTCTGATATCCTGTAGGAGGCGATCCAGGAGTGGTCCGCTGAGGAGTTTTTGGGCCCAAAGGATTCCTAGGTACCAGGATTCCTGCCAGTCGGGGCATGATAGTGTGTTGCAGAGGGAGGAGTAGGTTTTGGCTACCTCCTCTCTGTAGTGCTGTTGTAGGATCTGGTGGCTGGATTCTATCCAGTGTGAGGAGGCCAAGGAGAGTGCCATCAGTGTGGTGTCTGATGCCCCTGCTGGGGTGAAGGTTGCCGTGAGTACCCTGGCTTTGTGGATATATCCGGGAGGTAGGTTGCTACCTGAGAGGTAGTAGCTAATGGCTTCAAGGTGGTGTCTGGCTCTGATGAGTTTGGAGAGTGTCCGTGCTGTGGTGTTAATGCTGGTGGAGGGCTGTGGTGCCTTGATGGTGGGATGTGATGTAGATGGGTCAGTGGTTGGTGAGACCAGGTTGTCCTGAGGGCTCGAAGTGGTGGTGGTTGGGACCAGCTGCTCCGCTGGTTTGGTAGTACTGCTGGGGGTGGAGCGGGGTGTAGGGGTGTCAGTCCCCTGGTGCTGGGTAGGTGGGAGTTTTTGGCTAAGCTGGGTGTGCTGTGTAGCCGGGTTCGTATATTGGGTCCGGACAGTAGGTGATCTGGAGATTGGTTTGATGTGAGTGTTGGTCATGGTGTGATGTTCATCCCTCTGTACGTGGGTTTTCGGGGTATCCGGAGTGGAGAGGGGTCTGTGATGGGTGTAGCTCCTGGGTGTCACTCTGGTGTGTCCGGGCCTGTGGGAGGTGGACCGGTACTGGGTTCGACTGACCCTGTGTTCCCGGTGGTCCGTGAGCCTCCTAGGTAGCCTCAGGGGTGGATTGTGATGGTTTTGTTCAGTGGGGAGGGGTGATCCGTGTTCAGGTCTCCTGGAGGTCCTGGAGTGGGATGGTGTGGGGTAGGTTGTAGAGTGTTTAGGCCAGCTGGGGGTGTCCTCGGGGGCTGTATCCATGCGTCTCAGTTTGGGTGGGGTGGGAGTGTGGTATTCTGTTGGCTCGGTCTGGTCCTCCCTGTTGGAACCACGAGGAGGTACTGTCTGGTGGGAGAAAAGAGACCAGTTGGTATGGGGTATTTCTACCAGTGTGTGGGAGCCTGGAAAAAAAACGTTAATGTTGGGCGAAGTCGACGTTCCTACAATGAGACTAGGTTGCCAGTCGAAACTTTTTTCGGCTGGCCCCTCTGAGCGTCTCTTCTTAAAAGGTGTAGAGGGTCTAAGTAATTATCTATGCCCCGTCGAAATTTTTGGGCCCGGTTTGTAGGTGGAGTAGGGGGTCTGGGTTGCCATCAGAGTGCCCGGGGTCCTTGTTGTCTCGTAGATCATCCGTTGTAGTGTGTCCCTGTGTAAAACTCAAAATAAGGGTAAGAGAAAAGTACAAATGAAAATAGGTAGCCAAAAGGAGATACCCCCGAAGTCCGTGTGGAATCTGCCTTCCTTACAGCATCACAGCGGATCTAGGGGTAGCCCAGCCACGACGCGTTTCTGCCTTGCTCGGCTTCATCAGGTGGCAGGGAGGAGAAAAGAAAGGTGCAAAAATAGGTGCACTTGGTCGTAGTACGGTAAAAAAGGCCGTATTTTGGACCAGGGAAAATGGGGTGTGTGTGTGGGTATATGTGTAGTTGAGGCTCGACGGTCTTGGAGGTCTATGAAGGTCCGTTGAAAAAAGGCCAAAAAGGGCGTTGATTCTCTGGGAGGTGGGTTCCGTGATGTAGGAGTACCTAGATTAGGGGAGGAATCGCAAGGATTTAAAAGCGGCTCGGAGTGGTCTAGATTCAGGGTGTAGCATGAAGCTATTTAGGGTCCTTTTGTTCCAAAGGGAGTAGAAGGATATTCGTGGGGAGTGTGGAGTACCAGCTGGCGGCTTGGTCCAGGTGAGGTGTATCCATGGTGTAGCATGGAGCTGGGGTCTGGTCTTTCAGTTGGAGTAGTCATCTTGGGTGCAGTTCTTTGGTAGAGGTCCAGCTTGTGTCTTCTCCAGGTGAAGTGTCTTCAAAAGATGTTCAGGTAGAATGGTACTGAGGCTGAGGGAAGCTCCTCTTTTATAGGAAATGAGGGGGGTGTGGTTTTGCCAGGTGTCGAATCCGATTGGTGCATGAGGTGTGCATGCGGTGTTCATGTGAGAGAAACGACCGTGGCTTGTCCAATGAGATCGCTTGGCTTTTGGGGAGAGGCGTCTAGTAGTCTGTTATGTGATGAAAAGGCCTCCGTCGTTGATTCCAATGGGGAATTTGTATAGGAGAAGTAGACACTTTGCTTTTGGGGTGCTGTTTGGGTTGTGGGTGTCCGAGAGGTGCCAGGTGAATTTTAAGTAAGACTAGAAGTCCTAGGGGTCAAGAGGAGCCATACGTGGAGTTCCTGTGATTTGTAGAAGTATGATAGATCCTTCTGTAAAAAGTGTGTGTTTGACCTTTGTGTCACCATTGACTTGTGTGTTAGCGTTGGGAGCGGTCTGCTCTGGTAGGGGGTTTGAGGTTGGGAATACCCGA
>NC_143039.1:83048614-83066114 GCF_057628025.1 Oncorhynchus mykiss
GTGCAGGTGCAGTGTATGTCCAGATGTTCCTCCGCTGTACTGGAAGCCTCAGTGGTGGTCCAGCCCGTGGTAGTGGTGTTGGTCCTGGAGGGTTTTTTTTAGGGGGGTCCATCCTAGGTCCGTGAGTCTCGGTTTTATTTTTTGAATTCTTCGTTGTGGTTGTTATTTTTGGAAGTGGCTGTTGATTAAGGAATCCTTAAGATTTTTGTTCCTTCTGAATGCCAGGATGGGGGTGTGGAGAGGGAGTAGTTTTTTGGATTTGAGACATCATTTTTTGGGGGGATGCGAGTAGCCACTCGGAAGCTGGGTGAGTTGTATGGTGGGGGTAGGCCATCAGGTATGGTGGGGTTGATCCGCTTCTAGGGAGAGTTATTTTGACATCGGTTCCCGTGGGAAGTGGTGTTGGTCCTCGAGGGGTTTGGGAGGTCCATCCTTGGTCCGTGGGTCCCGGTGAGATTCTTTGGTTCCTTTGTTGTGGTCTTTGGGAGGCCAGGATCGGTGTGTGAAGAGGGAGTAGTTATTTTGGCCGTAGTCTCTTCTGGATGTGGGTCACCACCCGGTAGCTTGGTGAGTTGTATGGTGGAAGTGGGCCATCGGGTGTGGTAGGGTTGGGCCTCTATCTAGGGAGAGTTCCTTTAACATTGGTTCTTGTGGGTCTTGGGTTGGTGAGACCAGGTTGTCCCGTTTTTTTCAGAGTGGTAGTGGTTAGGGTCTGGTGTTCCAAACGGTTTCTTATATTTTGCTGTGGTATTGTTCCACCTGTGGAGGCATTAACCCTGCGGTACTGGATCGGTGAGGGCTTCGCCTTTCGCTGTGTTTTGCTGCTGGATGGAGCAGGTGGGTTGATCCGGTCCGTGGGGTTTCTGGAGGGGGACAGAGCACGGGGTCAGGGTCCACAAATCGATAGCTATTGTTGGGTTGTAGGAAGTTTTATGGTGTTTTTGGATTTTCCTGCAGCGTCTTTAGTGTTCGTAAAGGTGGTTTGGTTTTGGGGCCCTCTGGTCCTGTGTGGGGGACCGTCCTCTGGGGTGTCCACGTCCTATCTCTCCACTGGATTGGTGAGAGCTACGCCTTTTGGCTGGGTTTGCTGTTTTGATGGAGTGGGTGGGTTAATCCGGTCCGTGGAGTTTCTGGAGGGGGACAAAGCACGGAGTCAGGGTCCAGGAATGGATAGCTTCTGTTGTGGTGAAGGAAGTTGGTGTTCTTTGAGTTCCCCGCAGAGTCTAAGTGCTCATAAAGGTGGTTCGGTACTGGTGCCCTCTGGTCCTATGTGGGGGACCGTCCTCTGGGGTGTCCACGTCCTATCTCTCCATCCTATGGTGTGGTGAGCGGTGGTGGTATTCTGTTTGAAGAGGTGACCTGTTTGGTAGGTTTGAGGCATGTCCTTCTCGAGGGGCTAGGTGTCTAGAAGGTCCTGGATTCCCATCATGTTGGATTGGCTGTGGGTTTGGTTGCCTGCTGGGGATGTCATCCAATGGTTCTGTCCAGCAATCCCATGAATGATGGTGTTGACTGGGAAGAGTATGTGGAGATAGACGGTTGTGGAGTTATAACCTGTTCCTGCTGATTATCATTCCATACCACCCAGGTCTGGGTATGGGATGGAGATGAAAATGCAGAGGCCACCTTAACACTCTGCCTCTGCTCCGTTCCCTCAATCACCCTGGTCAGGGTATGATGTGGGGGAAGGTTAGGAGGGTTTGTGTTGCCCAAAAGGAGCCCTTCCCTATGTCAACCTTATGAGGGTATGACCGGGTCTCTGGGTCCTCTGGTATGGTGGGGGTTTGGCCGCTTTTTTAGAAGGGTTTCTTTGTTCTCGGTTCCGGTTGGTCTTGGGTTTGTGAGGCCGGGTTGTCCTGTGTGGTCGGGGTTGTAGTGGTGGGAGCCTGTTGTGCCATTTGTTGAAGCCTGAAAAAAAGACGTTATGTTAGGCGAAGTCGACGTTCCTACAATGAGACTAGGTTGCCAGTCGAAACTTTTTTCGGCTGGCCCCTCTGAGCGTCTCTTCTTAAAAGGTGTAGAGGGTCTAAGTGATTATCTATGCCCCGTCGAAATTTTTTGGGCCCGGTTTGTAGGTGGAGTAGGGGGTCTGGGTTGCCATCAGAGTGCCCGGGGTCCTTGTTGTCTCGTAGATCATCCGTTGTAGTGTGTCCCTGTGTAAAACTCAAAATAAGGGTAAGAGAAAAGTACAAATGAAAATAGGTAGCCAAAAGGAGATACCCCCGAAGTCCGTGTGGAATCTGCCTTCCTTACAGCATCACAGCGGATCTAGGGGTAGCCCAGCCACGACGCGTTTCTGCCTTGCTCGGCTTCATCAGGTGGCAGGGAGGAGAAAAGAAAGGTGCAAAAATAGGTGCACTTGGTCGTAGTACGGTAAAAAAGGCCGTATTTTGGACCAGGGAAAATGGGGTGTGTGTGTGGGTATATGTGTAGTTGAGGCTCGACGGTCTTGGAGGTCTATGAAGGTCCGTTGAAAAAAGGCCAAAAAAGGGCGTTGATTCTCTGGGAGGTGGGTTCCGTGATGTAGGAGTACCTAGATTAGGGGAGGAATCGCAAGGATTTAAAAGCGGCTCGGAGTGGTCCAGATTCAGGGTGTAGCATGAAGCTATTTAGGGGCCTTTTGTTCCAAAGGGAGTAGAAGGATATTCGTGGGGAGTGTGGAGTACCAGCTGGTGGCTTGGTCCAGGTGAGGTGTATCCATGGTGTAGCATGGAGCTGGGGTCTGGTCTTTCAGTTGGAGTAGTCATCTTGGGTGCAGTTCTTTGGTAGAGGTCCAGCTTGTGTCTTCTCCAGGTGAAGTGTCTTCAAAAGATGTTCAGGCAGAGTGGTACTGAGGCTGAGGGAAGCTCCTCTTTTATAGGAAATGAGGGGGGTGTGGTTTTGCCAGGTGTCGAATCCGATTGGCGCATGAGGTGTGCATGCGGTGTTCATGTGAGAGAAACGACCGTGGCTTGTCCAATGAGATCGCTTGGCTTTTGGGGAGAGGCGTCTAGTAGTCTGTTATATGATGGAAAGGCCTCCGTCGTTGATTCCAATGGGGAATTTGTATAGGAGAAGTAGACACTTTGCTTTTGGGGTGCTGTTTGGGTTGTGGGTGTCCGAGAGGTGCCAGGTGAATTTTAAGTAAGACTAGAAGTCCTAGGGGTCAAGAGGAGCCATACGTGGAGTTCCTGTGATTTGTAGAAGTATGATAGATCCTCCTGTAAAAAGTGTGTGTTTGACCTTTGTGTCACCATTAACTTGTGTGTTAGCGTTGGGAGCGGTCTGCTCCGGTAGGGGGTTTGGGGTTGGAAATACCCGAAGGTGAGCTTCTGTGGGTCCAGGAAAGGTAGAGGATAGAGTGGACATCTGTGGGTTCCTGTAGAATTTTTAGTTGGGGTTCTAGGTGACCCATAGGTCTGGTTATAGGTCTTTGAATGTGGTTGAGTTATTTTTTCCTCCGATTTTTGTGGAGTCACGTTTACTCATATGTAATAAGGTGCGATGTGCAGGGAAGAGTAGTAGCCGTGGTTCTTTGGTCTTTTTGTGGTATTAGAGGGCTTGAACTTTGTTTCTTAATTGAGGGATAGTTGCAGGTAGTGTTACTAGGGGGGTGTTCCTTTTTCCTCGGATCGAGAATGGTGTTGTTTATATCTTTTTAGTTGGTGCCTATTTAGCGGAGTTTTAGCTTTGATCGCGTTCCTGTCCACTTGGGTTCCCGGATATGCGGTAGATTTGGCCGTTTTGCTGTGTTCAAGTCCACTTGGAGTATGGGATGTACGGGTCCGAAAAAACTTTTTATGCTGTTTCCAGTGATGTGTGTCTTCCGGAGTTGATGCAACCTGTCCTGTGGGGGATACTTCCCTGGGGGGGGGGGGGGGGGGGGTCCAGTGTTGAATATGGGTGTTTACTTGTGTGAGAGAGGTTTTTGATCCAGATGGGTGGTTTTTTAGGTGGTTCCTTTTTGGTTGTCCCATGTATGTACCTGTGATGTACAGTTGACAGGCATTCCTGGTTGAGGCTTGTAGTGTGGGTGGGTCTCCTATGGGTGGGGGTCTTACCTGGGTTTTTGGTTTGTTTGTGTACGGTGCAGAGGTGTGAGTGGGGTGGACCTATTTTATAATTTTGTTTCTTTTTGCTCCTAAGTTGGAAATACGTTCGTCAGGGTTTCTGTGGGAGGGTAGGAGTCTGTTTCCACTGTGTCGGGGTGATAATGTTTTGTTCTTTGGTGAAAAAAGAAGGGTGGATGTTGCCTCTTAGTTGAAAAAAAATAGAGGAGGTGATGTATATCTGAAGGTCAGGGGCTGGTTGTAGAGTTCTTGGTCTTTTGATGAGTTCTTGGTCTTTTGATGAAAAAATCTTGGTTGAGAAGGCTTGGAGTAGGTGGGTCTTGATTTCTTCATTGTTCTAGTTGTTTCTCAGGAGTAGAAGTGTGTGTTGGTGGAGGTCTCAGGAGTGATGTCCTTCAGAGGTTTGTAAGAGCTATTTTAGGTTGTATTAAATCTAATGATTATTTTTAACCTGTTCACCATCAAACCATTTCACAGAGAGGTATACTGGGTGTAGAATCAACACCCCTAGAAAAGGCCTGATTTGGGATGATCCCGGTTAATTGAAAGGGATAAAAATTTCCTTGGCTTGCTGCGTCCAGACCCCCCGTCAGGCAATGCAGCGGTGACTGGCAAGTGTTTGGTTGTCTAGTTTTGAGTCGGTTGATCCACTTCCATCTCTGACACGTGGAAGCCGAAGGGGGGGAAGGGAGGGGTGTGCACTCCACACATGTGCGCGCGGTCCGGGTGGGTCCGGGCGCGGCCGGCCAAAGTAGTAGGCCCCATGGTTGCCCACTTGTAGATTAACCCGTTGGTTGGGTTAAAAGACTGTCTGTCAGTAGGTTTTAGGTTTAGGTATAGTTTTAAGAGTGGTTAAGGTTAGGGTTAAGGTTAGGGTAAGGTATAGTTTTTTAGAATGGTTAAGGTTAGGTTTAGGTAAGGGTTAGGGTTAAGGTTAGGGTTAGGGTTTAGGGTTAGGGTTAGGTAAGGGTTTTTTAGAGTGGTTAAGGTTAGAGTTAGGTTTAGGGTTAAGGCTAGGTATAGTATTTCAGAATGGTTTAGGTTTAGGTAAGTCTGTCAACTCAACTTAGGATCAGGCAAAACCCTTGAGTTGCGTACCTTATGCAGGTCCGGTCCTCGGTTGGTTGCCATGTGTCCATGTCGAGTGGTATGGTAATGATGTCTTGGTCCGCTATGTCAACGGAAGTGGAAAGCATAGTGCAACTTAGGAGTTTACTCTCTTTCGGATCCTTCTTTTTTTAGCTCCATGTTGTCTATGTATTTACTTCAGTGTTCGTCAGTCTTTGGTCCTGGATGTTTTCAATCATGTGTGTAATTAGGAGTTATTCCCTTCCAGGATCCTAATTCCAAATTAACCCATGTCTAGTCAAATCCAGCTGGTCTGTATGGGTATACTCGGCGTAGGATCAGGCAAAACCATCGAGTTGCGTACCTTGTGCAGGTCCGGACCTCAGTCGGTTGCCATGTGTCCCTGTCAAGTGGTCAGTCTTTAAACTACCCTTGGAGTTTCGTCCTGTGTTTCGGTAGGTGTATGGAGGGTTTAGGAACCGGCAAACCTTCTCTGGCTTACGTATGAAACGTCCGGCAGTAGTAGAAGTTAATTGGGTGTTTCCATCCCCACCATCTCAGTCGTAAGTGATTCAGTGGTTTTGGGTGATAGTGACCAGTGAAGTTACTCCCTTCCAGGATCGTAACGTCTCCAGAGGTATATCCTCCCTAGACAGTGAATTTGTTCGTAGTCCAGGTCAAACAAGTGGATTGGTTGTCCAGGCTAAGTACGGCGGGGTAAGGGATCCCCCCAGGGGAATTATTCCGTGGGATCCAATTCTCCGCCAGACATTATCTGGGCACCCCAGGGATTACACGGCCAATGCGAGTCCTCCAGCCGCAGCGCCTCACCCAAAGCCCCTGTTTTGGAAGATTTAACTGCCCCAGCCCGCTAGGACCACCCACGCGCTACTGAACATACTGCCAATCCAATTCTAAACTGGGGTAGATAGTCGTTCAGCGCGTTACGTGACTCTCCCGTATGTAATGGGGCTAGGAAGGTTGAGCCGATTGGTCTGCCAACAGAACCCCGAGAGGTCCCGAAGGAGTCCGGTCTATCCATATCCTCCTGTCTTCTTGCTTGGTGTATGGAAGGGCCTAATTGCTTAGGGCGTAATCGCTGCGGGGGAGTCGCCAAGGTCGGGGTCCCCAGAGTAGTTGGAGAAAAAAGGTTCTCGTCCGTTGGGGGTGCTGGTGGGTGTCTCCAAAAAATATTTTAGAAGAGTGGTAGGTTGGTGAAGGTTTTTTGTTTAAATTTGGTCTATTTGTGTTCTATTTTATTGTTTCTTTCTGTCAAGGGTCCATGGTCATGGTAACCCCTACTTCCAGAAACAAAAAAAGAAAAAAGAAAAAATCATATAGATATAATTATTTTTTTAATTTTTTAATTTTTTTTACTATTTTTTATTTTTTTTTTTTTTTTTTTTTTTTTTTTTTTTTTTTTTTTTTTTTTTTTTTTTGAGAGTCCGTGGTCACGGTAACTCTATAGTGTTTAGTAAAAGTGGCTCAAGGAAAGTATATTGAGAGTCCATGGTCATGGTAACTCTATGGTGCTAGTAAAGTAGCTATAGGAAAGTTTATATTGAGAGTCCATGGTCATGGTAACTCTATGGTGCTATTGGAAGTCTGTTTTTGTGGTCTTAATGACCCCCTGTCTTTTGTATGGGATGTGGGGTGTGTAAGGTGCAGGTGCAGTGTATGTCCAGATGTTCCTCCGCTGTACTGGAAGCCTCAGTGGTGGTCCAGCCCGTGGTAGTGGTGTTGGTCCTGAAGGGTTTTTTTTAGGGGGGTCCATCCTAGGTCCGTGAGTCTCGGTTTTATTTTTTGAATTCTTCGTTGTGGTTGTTATTTTTGGAAGTGGCTGTTGATTAAGGAATCCTTAAGATTTTTGTTCCTTCTGAATGCCAGGATGGGGGTGTGGAGAGGGAGTAGTTTTTTGGATTTGAGACATCATTTTTTGGGGGGATGCGAGTAGCCACTCGGAAGCTGGGTGAGTTGTATGGTGGGGGTAGGCCATCAGGTATGGTGGGGTTGATCCGCTTCTAGGGAGAGTTATTTTGACATCGGTTCCCGTGGGAAGTGGTGTTGGTCCTCGAGGGGTTTGGGAGGTCCATCCTTGGTCCGTGGGTCCCGGTGAGATTCTTTGGTTCCTTTGTTGTGGTCTTTGGGAGGCCAGGATCGGTGTGTGAAGAGGGAGTAGTTATTTTGGCCGTAGTCTCTTCTGGATGTGGGTCACCACCCGGTAGCTTGGTGAGTTGTATGGTGGAAGTGGGCCATCGGGTGTGGTAGGGTTGGGCCTCTATCTAGGGAGAGTTCCTTTAACATTGGTTCTTGTGGGTCTTGGGTTGGTGAGACCAGGTTGTCCCGTTTTTTTCAGAGAGGTAGTGGTTAGGGTCTGGTGTTCCAAACGGTTTCTTATATTTTGCTGTGGTATTGTTCCACCTGTGGAGGCATTAACCCTGCGGTACTGGATCAGTGAGGGCTTCGCCTTTCGCTGTGTTTTGCTGCTGGATGGAGCAGGTGGGTTGATCCGGTCCGTGGGGTTTCTGGAGGGGGACAGAGCACGGGGTCAGGGTCCACAAATCGATAGCTATTGTTGGGTTGTAGGAAGTTTATGGTGTTTTGGGATTTTCCTGCAGCGTCTTTAGTGTTCGTAAAGGTGGTTTGGTTTTGGGGCCCTCTGGTCCTGTGTGGGGGACCGTCCTCTGGGGTGTCCACGTCCTATCTCTCCACTGGATTGGTGAGAGCTACGCCTTTTGGCTGGGTTTGCTGTTTTGATGGAGTGGGTGGGTTAATCCGGTCCGTGGAGTTTCTGGAGGGGGACAAAGCACGGAGTCAGGGTCCAGGAATGGATAGCTTCTGTTGTGGTGAAGGAAGTTGGTGTTCTTTGAGTTCCCCGCAGAGTCTAAGTGCTCATAAAGGTGGTTCGGTACTGGTGCCCTCTGGTCCTATGTGGGGGACCGTCCTCTGGGGTGTCCACGTCCTATCTCTCCATCCTATGGTGTGGTGAGCGGTGGTGGTATTCTGTTTGAAGAGGTGACCTGTTTGGTAGGTTTGAGGCATGTCCTTCTCGAGGGGCTAGGTGTCTAGAAGGTCCTGGATTCCCATCATGTTGGATTGGCTGTGGGTTTGGTTGCCTGCTGGGGATGTCATCCAATGGTTCTGTCCAGCAATCCCATGAATGATGGTGTTGACTGGGAAGAGTATGTGGAGATAGACGGTTGTGGAGTTATAACCTGTTCCTGCTGATTATCATTCCATACCACCCAGGTCTGGGTATGGGATGGAGATGAAAATGCAGAGGCCACCTTAACACTCTGCCTCTGCTCCGTTCCCTCAATCACCCTGGTCAGGGTATGATGTGGGGGAAGGTTAGGAGGGTTTGTGTTGCCCAAAAGGAGCCCTTCCCTATGTCAACCTTATGAGGGTATGACCGGGTCTCTGGGTCCTCTGGTATGGTGGGGGTTTGGCCGCTTTTTTAGAAGGGTTTCTTTGTTCTCGGTTCCGGTTGGTCTTGGGTTTGTGAGGCCGGGTTGTCCTGTGTGGTCGGGGTTGTAGTGGTGGGAGCCTGTTGTGCCATTTGTTGAAGCCTGAAAAAAAGACGTTATGTTAGGCGAAGTCGACGTTCCTACAATGAGACTAGGTTGCCAGTCGAAACTTTTTTCGGCTGGCCCCTCTGAGCGTCTCTTCTTAAAAGGTGTAGAGGGTCTAAGTGATTATCTATGCCCCGTCGAAATTTTTTGGGCCCGGTTTGTAGGTGGAGTAGGGGGTCTGGGTTGCCATCAGAGTGCCCGGGGTCCTTGTTGTCTCGTAGATCATCCGTTGTAGTGTGTCCCTGTGTAAAACTCAAAATAAGGGTAAGAGAAAAGTACAAATGAAAATAGGTAGCCAAAAGGAGATACCCCCGAAGTCCGTGTGGAATCTGCCTTCCTTACAGCATCACAGCGGATCTAGGGGTAGCCCAGCCACGACGCGTTTCTGCCTTGCTCGGCTTCATCAGGTGGCAGGGAGGAGAAAAGAAAGGTGCAAAAATAGGTGCACTTGGTCGTAGTACGGTAAAAAAGGCCGTATTTTGGACCAGGGAAAATGGGGTGTGTGTGTGGGTATATGTGTAGTTGAGGCTCGACGGTCTTGGAGGTCTATGAAGGTCCGTTGAAAAAAGGCCAAAAAAGGGCGTTGATTCTCTGGGAGGTGGGTTCCGTGATGTAGGAGTACCTAGATTAGGGGAGGAATCGCAAGGATTTAAAAGCGGCTCGGAGTGGTCCAGATTCAGGGTGTAGCATGAAGCTATTTAGGGGCCTTTTGTTCCAAAGGGAGTAGAAGGATATTCGTGGGGAGTGTGGAGTACCAGCTGGTGGCTTGGTCCAGGTGAGGTGTATCCATGGTGTAGCATGGAGCTGGGGTCTGGTCTTTCAGTTGGAGTAGTCATCTTGGGTGCAGTTCTTTGGTAGAGGTCCAGCTTGTGTCTTCTCCAGGTGAAGTGTCTTCAAAAGATGTTCAGGCAGAGTGGTACTGAGGCTGAGGGAAGCTCCTCTTTTATAGGAAATGAGGGGGGTGTGGTTTTGCCAGGTGTCGAATCCGATTGGCGCATGAGGTGTGCATGCGGTGTTCATGTGAGAGAAACGACCGTGGCTTGTCCAATGAGATCGCTTGGCTTTTGGGGAGAGGCGTCTAGTAGTCTGTTATATGATGGAAAGGCCTCCGTCGTTGATTCCAATGGGGAATTTGTATAGGAGAAGTAGACACTTTGCTTTTGGGGTGCTGTTTGGGTTGTGGGTGTCCGAGAGGTGCCAGGTGAATTTTAAGTAAGACTAGAAGTCCTAGGGGTCAAGAGGAGCCATACGTGGAGTTCCTGTGATTTGTAGAAGTATGATAGATCCTCCTGTAAAAAGTGTGTGTTTGACCTTTGTGTCACCATTAACTTGTGTGTTAGCGTTGGGAGCGGTCTGCTCCGGTAGGGGGTTTGGGGTTGGAAATACCCGAAGGTGAGCTTCTGTGGGTCCAGGAAAGGTAGAGGATAGAGTGGACATCTGTGGGTTCCTGTAGAATTTTTAGTTGGGGTTCTAGGTGACCCATAGGTCTGGTTATAGGTCTTTGAATGTGGTTGAGTTATTTTTTCCTCCGATTTTTGTGGAGTCACGTTTACTCATATGTAATAAGGTGCGATGTGCAGGGAAGAGTAGTAGCCGTGGTTCTTTGGTCTTTTTGTGGTATTAGAGGGCTTGAACTTTGTTTCTTAATTGAGGGATAGTTGCAGGTAGTGTTACTAGGGGGGTGTTCCTTTTTCCTCGGATCGAGAATGGTGTTGTTTATATCTTTTTAGTTGGTGCCTATTTAGCGGAGTTTTAGCTTTGATCGCGTTCCTGTCCACTTGGGTTCCCGGATATGCGGTAGATTTGGCCGTTTTGCTGTGTTCAAGTCCACTTGGAGTATGGGATGTACGGGTCCGAAAAAACTTTTTATGCTGTTTCCAGTGATGTGTGTCTTCCGGAGTTGATGCAACCTGTCCTGTGGGGGATACTTCCCTGGGGGGGGGGGGGGGGGGGTCCAGTGTTGAATATGGGTGTTTACTTGTGTGAGAGAGGTTTTTGATCCAGATGGGTGGTTTTTTAGGTGGTTCCTTTTTGGTTGTCCCATGTATGTACCTGTGATGTACAGTTGACAGGCATTCCTGGTTGAGGCTTGTAGTGTGGGTGGGTCTCCTATGGGTGGGGGTCTTACCTGGGTTTTTGGTTTGTTTGTGTACGGTGCAGAGGTGTGAGTGGGGTGGACCTATTTTATAATTTTGTTTCTTTTTGCTCCTAAGTTGGAAATACGTTCGTCAGGGTTTCTGTGGGAGGGTAGGAGTCTGTTTCCACTGTGTCGGGGTGATAATGTTTTGTTCTTTGGTGAAAAAAGAAGGGTGGATGTTGCCTCTTAGTTGAAAAAAAATAGAGGAGGTGATGTATATCTGAAGGTCAGGGGCTGGTTGTAGAGTTCTTGGTCTTTTGATGAGTTCTTGGTCTTTTGATGAAAAAATCTTGGTTGAGAAGGCTTGGAGTAGGTGGGTCTTGATTTCTTCATTGTTCTAGTTGTTTCTCAGGAGTAGAAGTGTGTGTTGGTGGAGGTCTCAGGAGTGATGTCCTTCAGAGGTTTGTAAGAGCTATTTTAGGTTGTATTAAATCTAATGATTATTTTTAACCTGTTCACCATCAAACCATTTCACAGAGAGGTATACTGGGTGTAGAATCAACACCCCTAGAAAAGGCCTGATTTGGGATGATCCCGGTTAATTGAAAGGGATAAAAATTTCCTTGGCTTGCTGCGTCCAGACCCCCCGTCAGGCAATGCAGCGGTGACTGGCAAGTGTTTGGTTGTCTAGTTTTGAGTCGGTTGATCCACTTCCATCTCTGACACGTGGAAGCCGAAGGGGGGGAAGGGAGGGGTGTGCACTCCACACATGTGCGCGCGGTCCGGGTGGGTCCGGGCGCGGCCGGCCAAAGTAGTAGGCCCCATGGTTGCCCACTTGTAGATTAACCCGTTGGTTGGGTTAAAAGACTGTCTGTCAGTAGGTTTTAGGTTTAGGTATAGTTTTAAGAGTGGTTAAGGTTAGGGTTAAGGTTAGGGTAAGGTATAGTTTTTTAGAATGGTTAAGGTTAGGTTTAGGTAAGGGTTAGGGTTAAGGTTAGGGTTAGGGTTTAGGGTTAGGGTTAGGTAAGGGTTTTTTAGAGTGGTTAAGGTTAGAGTTAGGTTTAGGGTTAAGGCTAGGTATAGTATTTCAGAATGGTTTAGGTTTAGGTAAGTCTGTCAACTCAACTTAGGATCAGGCAAAACCCTTGAGTTGCGTACCTTATGCAGGTCCGGTCCTCGGTTGGTTGCCATGTGTCCATGTCGAGTGGTATGGTAATGATGTCTTGGTCCGCTATGTCAACGGAAGTGGAAAGCATAGTGCAACTTAGGAGTTTACTCTCTTTCGGATCCTTCTTTTTTTAGCTCCATGTTGTCTATGTATTTACTTCAGTGTTCGTCAGTCTTTGGTCCTGGATGTTTTCAATCATGTGTGTAATTAGGAGTTATTCCCTTCCAGGATCCTAATTCCAAATTAACCCATGTCTAGTCAAATCCAGCTGGTCTGTATGGGTATACTCGGCGTAGGATCAGGCAAAACCATCGAGTTGCGTACCTTGTGCAGGTCCGGACCTCAGTCGGTTGCCATGTGTCCCTGTCAAGTGGTCAGTCTTTAAACTACCCTTGGAGTTTCGTCCTGTGTTTCGGTAGGTGTATGGAGGGTTTAGGAACCGGCAAACCTTCTCTGGCTTACGTATGAAACGTCCGGCAGTAGTAGAAGTTAATTGGGTGTTTCCATCCCCACCATCTCAGTCGTAAGTGATTCAGTGGTTTTGGGTGATAGTGACCAGTGAAGTTACTCCCTTCCAGGATCGTAACGTCTCCAGAGGTATATCCTCCCTAGACAGTGAATTTGTTCGTAGTCCAGGTCAAACAAGTGGATTGGTTGTCCAGGCTAAGTACGGCGGGGTAAGGGATCCCCCCAGGGGAATTATTCCGTGGGATCCAATTCTCCGCCAGACATTATCTGGGCACCCCAGGGATTACACGGCCAATGCGAGTCCTCCAGCCGCAGCGCCTCACCCAAAGCCCCTGTTTTGGAAGATTTAACTGCCCCAGCCCGCTAGGACCACCCACGCGCTACTGAACATACTGCCAATCCAATTCTAAACTGGGGTAGATAGTCGTTCAGCGCGTTACGTGACTCTCCCGTATGTAATGGGGCTAGGAAGGTTGAGCCGATTGGTCTGCCAACAGAACCCCGAGAGGTCCCGAAGGAGTCCGGTCTATCCATATCCTCCTGTCTTCTTGCTTGGTGTATGGAAGGGCCTAATTGCTTAGGGCGTAATCGCTGCGGGGGAGTCGCCAAGGTCGGGGTCCCCAGAGTAGTTGGAGAAAAAAGGTTCTCGTCCGTTGGGGGTGCTGGTGGGTGTCTCCAAAAAATATTTTAGAAGAGTGGTAGGTTGGTGAAGGTTTTTTGTTTAAATTTGGTCTATTTGTGTTCTATTTTATTGTTTCTTTCTGTCAAGGGTCCATGGTCATGGTAACCCCTACTTCCAGAAACAAAAAAAGAAAAAAGAAAAAATCATATAGATATAATTATTTTTTTAATTTTTTAATTTTTTTTATTATTTTTTTTTTTTTTTTTTTTTTTTTTTTTTGAGAGTCCGTGGTCACGGTAACTCTATAGTGTTTAGTAAAAGTGGCTCAAGGAAAGTATATTGAGAGTCCATGGTCATGGTAACTCTATGGTGCTAGTAAAGTAGCTATAGGAAAGTTTATATTGAGAGTCCATGGTCATGGTAACTCTATGGTGCTATTGGAAGTCTGTTTTTGTGGTCTTAATGACCCCCTGTCTTTTGTATGGGATGTGGGGTGTGTAAGGTGCAGGTGCAGTGTATGTCCAGATGTTCCTCCGCTGTACTGGAAGCCTCAGTGGTGGTCCAGCCCGTGGTAGTGGTGTTGGTCCTGAAGGGTTTTTTTTAGGGGGGTCCATCCTAGGTCCGTGAGTCTCGGTTTTATTTTTTGAATTCTTCGTTGTGGTTGTTATTTTTGGAAGTGGCTGTTGATTAAGGAATCCTTAAGATTTTTGTTCCTTCTGAATGCCAGGATGGGGGTGTGGAGAGGGAGTAGTTTTTTGGATTTGAGACATCATTTTTTGGGGGGATGCGAGTAGCCACTCGGAAGCTGGGTGAGTTGTATGGTGGGGGTAGGCCATCAGGTATGGTGGGGTTGATCCGCTTCTAGGGAGAGTTATTTTGACATCGGTTCCCGTGGGAAGTGGTGTTGGTCCTCGAGGGGTTTGGGAGGTCCATCCTTGGTCCGTGGGTCCCGGTGAGATTCTTTGGTTCCTTTGTTGTGGTCTTTGGGAGGCCAGGATCGGTGTGTGAAGAGGGAGTAGTTATTTTGGCCGTAGTCTCTTCTGGATGTGGGTCACCACCCGGTAGCTTGGTGAGTTGTATGGTGGAAGTGGGCCATCGGGTGTGGTAGGGTTGGGCCTCTATCTAGGGAGAGTTCCTTTAACATTGGTTCTTGTGGGTCTTGGGTTGGTGAGACCAGGTTGTCCCGTTTTTTTCAGAGAGGTAGTGGTTAGGGTCTGGTGTTCCAAACGGTTTCTTATATTTTGCTGTGGTATTGTTCCACCTGTGGAGGCATTAACCCTGCGGTACTGGATCAGTGAGGGCTTCGCCTTTCGCTGTGTTTTGCTGCTGGATGGAGCAGGTGGGTTGATCCGGTCCGTGGGGTTTCTGGAGGGGGACAGAGCACGGGGTCAGGGTCCACAAATCGATAGCTATTGTTGGGTTGTAGGAAGTTTATGGTGTTTTGGGATTTTCCTGCAGCGTCTTTAGTGTTCGTAAAGGTGGTTTGGTTTTGGGGCCCTCTGGTCCTGTGTGGGGGACCGTCCTCTGGGGTGTCCACGTCCTATCTCTCCACTGGATTGGTGAGAGCTACGCCTTTTGGCTGGGTTTGCTGTTTTGATGGAGTGGGTGGGTTAATCCGGTCCGTGGAGTTTCTGGAGGGGGACAAAGCACGGAGTCAGGGTCCAGGAATGGATAGCTTCTGTTGTGGTGAAGGAAGTTGGTGTTCTTTGAGTTCCCCGCAGAGTCTAAGTGCTCATAAAGGTGGTTCGGTACTGGTGCCCTCTGGTCCTATGTGGGGGACCGTCCTCTGGGGTGTCCACGTCCTATCTCTCCATCCTATGGTGTGGTGAGCGGTGGTGGTATTCTGTTTGAAGAGGTGACCTGTTTGGTAGGTTTGAGGCATGTCCTTCTCGAGGGGCTAGGTGTCTAGAAGGTCCTGGATTCCCATCATGTTGGATTGGCTGTGGGTTTGGTTGCCTGCTGGGGATGTCATCCAATGGTTCTGTCCAGCAATCCCATGAATGATGGTGTTGACTGGGAAGAGTATGTGGAGATAGACGGTTGTGGAGTTATAACCTGTTCCTGCTGATTATCATTCCATACCACCCAGGTCTGGGTATGGGATGGAGATGAAAATGCAGAGGCCACCTTAACACTCTGCCTCTGCTCCGTTCCCTCAATCACCCTGGTCAGGGTATGATGTGGGGGAAGGTTAGGAGGGTTTGTGTTGCCCAAAAGGAGCCCTTCCCTATGTCAACCTTATGAGGGTATGACCGGGTCTCTGGGTCCTCTGGTATGGTGGGGGTTTGGCCGCTTTTTTAGAAGGGTTTCTTTGTTCTCGGTTCCGGTTGGTCTTGGGTTTGTGAGGCCGGGTTGTCCTGTGTGGTCGGGGTTGTAGTGGTGGGAGCCTGTTGTGCCATTTGTTGAAGCCTGAAAAAAAGACGTTATGTTAGGCGAAGTCGACGTTCCTACAATGAGACTAGGTTGCCAGTCGAAACTTTTTTCGGCTGGCCCCTCTGAGCGTCTCTTCTTAAAAGGTGTAGAGGGTCTAAGTGATTATCTATGCCCCGTCGAAATTTTTTGGGCCCGGTTTGTAGGTGGAGTAGGGGGTCTGGGTTGCCATCAGAGTGCCCGGGGTCCTTGTTGTCTCGTAGATCATCCGTTGTAGTGTGTCCCTGTGTAAAACTCAAAATAAGGGTAAGAGAAAAGTACAAATGAAAATAGGTAGCCAAAAGGAGATACCCCCGAAGTCCGTGTGGAATCTGCCTTCCTTACAGCATCACAGCGGATCTAGGGGTAGCCCAGCCACGACGCGTTTCTGCCTTGCTCGGCTTCATCAGGTGGCAGGGAGGAGAAAAGAAAGGTGCAAAAATAGGTGCACTTGGTCGTAGTACGGTAAAAAAGGCCGTATTTTGGACCAGGGAAAATGGGGTGTGTGTGTGGGTATATGTGTAGTTGAGGCTCGACGGTCTTGGAGGTCTATGAAGGTCCGTTGAAAAAAGGCCAAAAAAGGGCGTTGATTCTCTGGGAGGTGGGTTCCGTGATGTAGGAGTACCTAGATTAGGGGAGGAATCGCAAGGATTTAAAAGCGGCTCGGAGTGGTCCAGATTCAGGGTGTAGCATGAAGCTATTTAGGGGCCTTTTGTTCCAAAGGGAGTAGAAGGATATTCGTGGGGAGTGTGGAGTACCAGCTGGTGGCTTGGTCCAGGTGAGGTGTATCCATGGTGTAGCATGGAGCTGGGGTCTGGTCTTTCAGTTGGAGTAGTCATCTTGGGTGCAGTTCTTTGGTAGAGGTCCAGCTTGTGTCTTCTCCAGGTGAAGTGTCTTCAAAAGATGTTCAGGCAGAGTGGTACTGAGGCTGAGGGAAGCTCCTCTTTTATAGGAAATGAGGGGGGTGTGGTTTTGCCAGGTGTCGAATCCGATTGGCGCATGAGGTGTGCATGCGGTGTTCATGTGAGAGAAACGACCGTGGCTTGTCCAATGAGATCGCTTGGCTTTTGGGGAGAGGCGTCTAGTAGTCTGTTATATGATGGAAAGGCCTCCGTCGTTGATTCCAATGGGGAATTTGTATAGGAGAAGTAGACACTTTGCTTTTGGGGTGCTGTTTGGGTTGTGGGTGTCCGAGAGGTGCCAGGTGAATTTTAAGTAAGACTAGAAGTCCTAGGGGTCAAGAGGAGCCATACGTGGAGTTCCTGTGATTTGTAGAAGTATGATAGATCCTCCTGTAAAAAGTGTGTGTTTGACCTTTGTGTCACCATTAACTTGTGTGTTAGCGTTGGGAGCGGTCTGCTCCGGTAGGGGGTTTGGGGTTGGAAATACCCGAAGGTGAGCTTCTGTGGGTCCAGGAAAGGTAGAGGATAGAGTGGACATCTGTGGGTTCCTGTAGAATTTTTAGTTGGGGTTCTAGGTGACCCATAGGTCTGGTTATAGGTCTTTGAATGTGGTTGAGTTATTTTTTCCTCCGATTTTTGTGGAGTCACGTTTACTCATATGTAATAAGGTGCGATGTGCAGGGAAGAGTAGTAGCCGTGGTTCTTTGGTCTTTTTGTGGTATTAGAGGGCTTGAACTTTGTTTCTTAATTGAGGGATAGTTGCAGGTAGTGTTACTAGGGGGGTGTTCCTTTTTCCTCGGATCGAGAATGGTGTTGTTTATATCTTTTTAGTTGGTGCCTATTTAGCGGAGTTTTAGCTTTGATCGCGTTCCTGTCCACTTGGGTTCCCGGATATGCGGTAGATTTGGCCGTTTTGCTGTGTTCAAGTCCACTTGGAGTATGGGATGTACGGGTCCGAAAAAACTTTTTATGCTGTTTCCAGTGATGTGTGTCTTCCGGAGTTGATGCAACCTGTCCTGTGGGGGATACTTCCCTGGGGGGGGGGGGGGGGGGGTCCAGTGTTGAATATGGGTGTTTACTTGTGTGAGAGAGGTTTTTGATCCAGATGGGTGGTTTTTTAGGTGGTTCCTTTTTGGTTGTCCCATGTATGTACCTGTGATGTACA
>NC_143040.1:0-7500 GCF_057628025.1 Oncorhynchus mykiss
GTCTCTATGGTCACTAAGTCTGTTCATTGGTCTGTCTCTATGGTCACTGACTATGGTCACTGAGTCTGTTCATTGGTCTCTGTGTCTATGGTCACTGAGTCTGTTCATTGGTCAGTCTCTATGGTCACTGAGTCTGTTCATTGGTCTGTCTCTATGGTCACTGAGTCTGTTCATTGTTAATATCCCCACTCTTATGTCGTTGGTCTAAAGGAATCAAACTCTTTGTGTGTGTGTGTGTGTGTGTGTGTGTGTGTGTGTGTGTGTGTGTGTGTGTGTGTGTGATGATAGACATGTACTAATGGTGTAAAGCTCAGTAATGTAATCATGGCCTGGAACTGGGACCATTAGGCTGACCGAGGAAGGGAGGGAGGGAGGGAGAGAGAGAGAGAGAGAGAGAGAGAGAGAATTCTGCAAAAATAGGCTGACCAAGGGATGGAGGGATGGAGGGAGGAAGGAAGGGAGGGGAGGAAGGAGAGAGGGAGGGATGGAGAGAGGGAGAGAGGGAGGGAGGGAGGGAGGGAGAGAGAGAGAGAGAGAGAGAGAGAGAGAGAGAGAGAGAGAGAGAGAGAGAGAGAGAGAGAGAGAGAGAGAGAGAGAGAGAGAGAGAGAGAGAGAGAGAGAGAGAGAGAGAGAGAGAGAGAGAGAGAGAGAGAGAGAGAGAGAGAGAGAGAGAGAGAGAGAGAGAGAGAGAGAGAGAGAGAGAGAGAGAGAGAGCCCACTGACACCCCTATCAACCACAGCAAAATCATAGTCTACTAAACAGAGCAATACTCTCAATGAATCAGCATCAAAGCCAAAGGAACTGAGTAACATGGTTGCAAATGCTATAGATGGAAGGAATACAGTGAAACCTACCAAAAACCAATTAGGCAACAACAAATGCAATCCCTTTAGACAATTTCCTGGGTAAAACGTTCCACTGTAATAGTGAAGGTGAGACTTGGCAGTAGAAACATCTTAACCTCTAGCACTTAGCCATCCAGAATACGGATGATGGAATACAGCCTCTGTGAGCTTCATTTACCATAAGGCAACGTTAACTATTCATGAAATCGCAAATGAAATGAAATAAATATATTGGCTCACAAGCTTAGCCTTTTGTTAACAACACTGTCATCTCAGATTTTCAAAATATGCTTCTCAACCATAGGAAAACAATCATTTGTGTTTATTCATAGAGTAGCTAGCTGCAGCAACATTCACGTTAGCGTTAGAGTTAACATTCACAGCAACATTTCACAAAAACCAGAAAAGCATTCAAATAAAATAATTTACTCTGAAGAACTTGGGATGCTTTTGCATTTGAGGAGACCCTGTTCCAATAGCAAATGTTCAGTTTTTCCTGAAAGATTGTTTGTTTGGGGAGTAAGCCCGTTTGGCTACCAAAAAAAGAATGAAAATCCAGTCATCAAAACGCCAAACTTTTTTAAAAGAAATGAACTCCATAATATCGACTGAAACATGGCAAACGTTGTTTAGCCCCCATAGATTCAACTGGTTTTAACAGTATATCTGACCTCTCAGCCTCCCTATCAAATCTAAAAATCTCAAATAGAAAACCAGAAGAAAATGAACAACAATGACAAATGGTTTGATGAATCAACCACTTCTGGGAAAATTGGAAAACACTAAACAAACAACAACATGAAGAATTATCTATCCAAAATGGAGATGTATGAATAAACCACTTCTCCAATCTTTTTGAACCCACTGGATTCTCCAATTACCTTGAATGAACTACAGGACAAAATAAAAAACCATCCAACTCAAAAAGGCCTGTGGTGTTGATGGTATCCTCAATGAAATGATCAAATATACAGACAACAAATTAGATTCCTATGCTGAAACTACTTTCAGCATCAACCTCAGCTCTGGCATCTTCCCTAATATTTGGAACCAAGGACTGATCACCCCAATCCACAAAAGTGAAACACGTGACCTCAATAACTACAGTGGGATATGGACAATCCTCTGCATTTTCATTAACAGCAGACTCGTACATTTCCTCAATGAAAACAATGTACTGAGCAAATGTCAAATTGGCTTTTTACAAATTACTGTACAACAGACAATGTATTCACCCTGCACACCCTAATTGACAACCAAACAAACCAAAACAAAGGCAAAGTCTCTAGAGCTTTGCTGATTTAAAAAAGCCATCGACTCAATTTGGCATGAGGGTCTGCTATACAAACTGATGGAAAGTGGTGTTGGGGGTAAAACATAAGACATTATAAAATCCATGTACACAAACAACAAGTGTGCAGTTAAAATTGGCAAAAAACGCACACATTTCTTAGCACAGGGTCGTGGGGTGACAGCCAGGGATGCAGCTTAAGCCCCACCCTCTTCAACATATATATCAACGAATTGGCGCGGGCACTAGAAAAGTCTGCAGCACCCGGCCTCCCCCTGCTCTAGAATCCGAAGTCAAATGTCTGCTGTTTGCTGATGATCTGGTGCTTCTGTCACCAACCAAGGAGGGCCTACAGCAGCACCTAGATCTTCTGCACAGATTCTGTCAGACCTGGGCCCTGACAGACCTGGGCCCTGACAGACCTGGGCCCTGACAGACCTGGGCCCTGACAGACCTAGGCCCTGACAGTAAATCTCAGTAAGACCAAAATAATGGAGTTCCAAAAAAGGTCCAGCACCAGGACCACAAATACAATTTCCATCTAGACACTGTTGCCCTAGAGCACACAAAAAACTATACATACCTTGGCCTAAACATCAACTCCACAGGTAACTTCCACAAAGCTGTGAACGATTTGAGAGACAAGGCAAGAAGGGCATTCTATGCCATCAAAAGGAACATAAATTTCAACATACCAATTAGGATTTGGCTAAAAATACTTGAATCAGTCATAGAACCCATTGCCCTTTATGTTTGAGGTCTGGCAACCATCACACCAACCAAGACTTCACAAATGGGACAAACACCAAATTGAGAAATTCTTAAAAATATCCTCCGTGTCCAACAGTTAGAACACCAAATAATGCAGAGCATAATTAGGCCGATACCCACTAATTATCCAAGTCCAAAAGAGCCGTTAAATTCTATAACCACCCAAACCTTCCATAACAAAGACATCACATACAGAGAGATGAACCTGAAGAGTCCCTAAGCAAGCTGGTCCTGGGGCTCTGTTCACAAACACAAACACACCCTACAGAGCCCCCAGGACAGCAGCACAATTGACCCAACCAAATCATGAGAAAACAAAAAGATAATTACTTGACACATTGGAAAGAATGAACAAAAAACAGAGCAAACTAGAATGCTATCTGGCCCTAAACAGAGAGTCACCAGCGGCAGAATACCTGACCACTGTGGATGACCGATTAAGGAAAGCTTGACTGTGTCCCAGACTCAGTGAGCATAGCCTTGCTATTGAGAAAGGCCGCCGTAGGCAGACATAGGCTCTCAGAGAAGAGAGGCTATGTGCTCACTGCCCACAAATAAGGTGGAAACTGAGCTGCACTTCCTAACCTCTTGCCAATGTATGACCATATTAGAGACATATTTCCCTCAGATTACACAGATCCACAAAGAATTCAAAAACAAATCCAATTTTGATAAACTCCCATATCTACTGGGTGAAATTTCACAGTGTACCACCATCACAGCAGCAAGATTTGTGACCTGTTGCCACAAGAAAAGGGCAACCAGTGAAGAACAAATGCCATTGTAAATACAACCCATATTTATGCTTATTTATTTTATCTTGTGTCCTTTAACCATTTGTACATTGTTAAAACACTGTATATATATTGTAATTAGCATTTGTAATGTATTACTGTGTTTGAAACTTCTTTATGTGTAATGTCTACTGTTAATTTTAATTGTTTTTCACTTTATATATTCACTTTATATATTATCTACCTCACTTGCTTTGGCAATGTTAACACATGTTTCCCATGCCAATAAAGCTCTTGAATTGAATTGATGAAGAGAGAGAGAGAGAGAGAGAGAGAGAGAGAGAGAGAGAGGGTCGGTCAAACACTGCCCTTCAGGGAAGTAGACCACATGATGCAGTCCACACCATGTATGGATCCAATTTAGTCAGCCTACATATGCTGAGGTAACCTCTGGCAGTATCAGAGATAGGAGAGGTGCGCCAACTACTGCAACTAATATGCAGACTACTGAGCTAGACAGTCCCTTTAATTCACACACGGGCACGCACGCACACACACACACACACACACAAACACACAGGGTTGCAGATTGCACATAAAATAAGTACAGTGCAATCTTATTCCATTCTTATTCATTTGTTTACAAATATTCCTAAATGTATTGACACCGGTATTATAATAATTATTATATGTAATGGTGTGTGTGTGTGTGTGTGTGTGTATGTATGTGTGTATATGTGTATGTGCATGTATGTGTGTATATATATATATATATATGTGTATGTGTATATATATGTATATATATATATATGTATGTATGTGTGTGTGTGTGTGTATGTATGTGTGTATGTGTGTGTGTGTGTGTGTGTGTGTGTGTGTGTGTGTGTGTGTGTGTGTGTGTGTATGTGTGTATGTGTATGTGTATGTATATATATATATATATGTATGTGTATGTATATATGTATGTATATGTGTATATATGTATGTATGTATATGTATATATATATATATATATATATATATATATATATATGTATATATGTATATATATATATATATATATATATAGTATTTAATTTTTTTTGTTATTTTCGATGTACTTTACTCAAACCAGTGAATATCACTTATTATAAATGAGATCATTAACTATCAGCTCTTGGAATATCCAGGGCCTATACTCTTCACATTTTGGTTATAAAACAACTAATCCAGAATTGATTAAAAACATCAAGGGACAGGACATCATAATCCTACTGGAAACATGGTGTCGTGGAGACATAGATACTCAGTGTCCCTCAGGCTATAGAGAAAGTTTACTACCATCAATCAAACATAAAAATGTTAAACGGGGCCGAGACTCAGGTGGAATCATCATTTGGCATAAGCAGGACTTAGCACTGAATGAAATGAAAAAAGGTACCACTCACATTTGGCTAAAACTTAACAAAGGTACAATCTATTGTGACAATGATGTATACATATGTGCAGCTTATGCTCCTCCTTCAGATTCATCATATTATGATGATCAGTTTTTTGACAATCTCCAGACAGAAATCATTACATTTCAGGCGCAGGGTAAAGTGCTTCTTTGTGGAGATTTCAATGCAAGAACAGGTTCTGAGCCTGACTACACTGATGCGGGAGGTAACCACCACATATTTGGACACCCCTCCTTGTACAGTAGCCCTATTATAAATAATAGAAACAGTCCTGACCAAATACTGAACAAAAATGGAAAAGAGTTAGTACATCTCTGTCGAGCCTTAGGCCTGTACATGCTTAATGGTAGAATCAGAGGGGACTCTTTAGGTCAGTTTACTTACTGCTCAGCTCTTGGGACAAGTGTAGTCGATTATGCCATCACTGACATTGACCCCTCCTCCATTAGTGCATTCACTGTCAGACCACAGACACCATTGTCAGATCACAGTCAGATCAACGTGTTTCTGAAGAAATTAACTGGCAATATTCATTCAAAAAAACAGCCCAATAAACTTTACAACATAAACCAATCGTTCAGATGGGCTCCAAACAGTGCAGAGGCATTCATTGAAACATTGAACTCAAATGAAATGATGAACTCTATACAGTTTTTCAATAACTCACAGTACCAAAACAATAAAGATGGTGTCAATTCAGCTACCCAAAACATCAACTGCATATTCCAAAAAGCAGCATTGAAAGCAAATTTGAGAAAACCAAAGCAATGCAACATCAGAAGCAAAAATCAAAATGTTTCTGACAAATGGTTTGATAATGAATGTAAAACAATTAGAAAACACCTAAGACAAATGTCAAACAAAAAACATAAGCAGCAAAACAACCCAGAGCTACGATATGAATACTTTGAAACTCTGAAACAGTATAAACAAACACTGAAATGCAAGAAATTTAATTATACCAACAAGACACTTGATGAAATTGAAAACGCAATTGACCAAAATCAGTTCTGGGACATGTGGAACAATTTAAGCACATCAAAGCCACAAGAATTAGCCATACAAGATGTAGGAATTTGGAAAACTTACTTTGATAATCTATACAAAAACATCCCACAAAAAGACTTACAACAGAACCAATTAGAAATTAAAGAAAAATTGAACATCCTTGAATCAGTCATTAAAAACAACCAAAATCCATTAGATTACCCAATAACCCAACAAGAACTAAATGAAAAGCTAAAATCTATTAAATCAAAAAAGGCGTGTGGTGTAGACAACATCAGAAATGAAATGCTGAAAAACAGCACACCTGAGTTGCAAAATGCTGTGCTTAAATTGTTCAACATGGTTTTAACTTCTGGCTGCTTCCCTGATGTCTGGAACCAGGGGCTCATCTCCCCTATCCACAAAAGTGGAGACAAATCAGACCCCAATAATTACAGGGGAATTTGCGTCAACAGTAACTTGGGAAAGATTTTCTGTAGCATTTTGAATTCAAGAATTCAAACCTTTCTTCAAGAAAAAAATGTAATAAGTAAATGTCAAATTGGCTTTCTCCCTAACCATCGCACTACTGACCATATATACACCTTACACACACTAATTAATAAACACGTCCACCAAAAAAAAGAGGGCAAAATCTTTGCTTGCTTTATTGACTTTAAAAAAGCATTTGATTCGATTTGGCATGAAGCGCTATTCTACAAAATTCTACAAAGTGGGCTTGGTGGTAAGGTGTATGACTTAATAAAATGTATGTACACAGAAAACAAGTGTGCAATAAAAATCAAAAACCAAAGAACAGAATTTTTTTCACAATGTCGAGGTGTGAGACAAGGCTGCAATTTGAGTCCAAATCTTTTCAACATTTATATCAATGAATTAGCAGACATGTTGGACCAATCTCCAGCCCCAGGACTCACACTATTTGACACAGAGGTGAAATACCTGCTATATGCTGATGACTTGGTACTTCTATCACCAACCAAAGAAGGTCTTCAACAAAACATTAATATTCTGGAGCAATATTGCCATAATTGGGCCCTGGCAGTAAATTTCCAAAAAACTAAAATCATGATTTTCCAAAAAAAACCCAGATGTCAGAAACACAAATGTAAATTCACCCTGAACAACACCTTAATTGAACACACAAAACATTACACCTACCTTGGTCTGACCATATCTGCATCGGGAAACTTTAATATGGCAGTGAAGGCACTCAAAGAAAAAGCCCGCAGAGCAATGTATGCAATAAAAATGAAATTATTCAAAATCAACATCCCAATTAGAATTTGGACTAAAATATTTGACAGTGTAATCCTACCAATAGCACTTTATGGAAGTGAGGTTTGGGGGCCACTCAATAAACTGGATTTTAAAATGTGGGACAAACATCCAATTGAAGCCCTACATGCAG
>NC_143040.1:12500-45000 GCF_057628025.1 Oncorhynchus mykiss
GTCTGATGGCCTTGAGATAGAAGCTGTTTTTCAGTCTCTCGGTCCCAGCTTTGATGCACCTGTACTGACCTCGCCTTCTGGATGATAGCGGGGTGAACAGGCAGTGGCTCGGGTGGTTGTTGTCCTTGATGATCTTTATGGCCTTCCTGTGACATCGGGTGGTGTAGGTGTCCTGGAGGGCAGGTAGTTTGCCCCCGGTGATGCGTTGTGCAGACCTCACTACCCTCTGGAGAGCCTTACGGTTGTGGGCGGAGCAGTTGCCGTACCAGGCGGTGATACAACCCGACAGGATGCTCTCGATTGTGCATCTGTAGAAGTTTGTGAGTGCTTTTGGTGACAAGCCAAATTTCTTCAGCCTCCTGAGGTTGAAGAGGCGCTGCTGCGCCTTCTTCACAATGCTGTCTGTGTGGGTGGACCAATTCAGTTTGTCTGTGATGTGTACGCCGAGGAACTTAAAACTTACTACCCTCTCCACTACTGTTCCATCGATGTGGATAGGGGGGTGTTCCCTCTGCTGTTTCCTGAAGTCCACAATCATCTCCTTAGTTTTGTTGACGTTGAGTGTGAGGTTATTTTCCTGACACCACACTCCGAGGGCCCTCACCTCCTCCCTGTAGGCCGTCTCGTCGTTGTTGATAATCAAGCCTACCACTGTTATGTCGTCCGCAAACTTGATGATTGAGTTGGAGGCGTGCGTGGCCACGCAGTCGTGGGTGAACAGGGAGTACAGGAGAGGGCTCAGAACGCATCTTGTGGGGCCCCAGTGTTGAGGATCAGCGGGGTGGAAATGTTGTTGCCTACCCTCACCACCTGGGGGCGGCCCGTCAGGAAGTCCAGTACCCAGTTGCACAGGGCGGGGTCGAGACCCAGGGTCTCGAGCTTGATGATGAGCTTGGAGGGCATTATGGTGTTAAATGCCGAGCTTTAGTCGATGAACAGCATTCTCACATAGGTATTCCTCTTGTCCAGATGGGTTAGGGCGGTGTGCAGTGTGGTTGAGATTCAATCAATCAATCAATCAAATTTATTTTATATAGCCCTTCGTACATCAGCTGATATCTCAAAGTGCTGTACAGAAAGAAGATTGCATCGTCTGTGGACCTATTTGGGCGGTAAGCAAATTGGAGTGGGTCTAGGGTGTCAGGTAGGGTGGAGGTGATATGGTCCTTGACTAGTCTCTCAAAGCACTTCATGATGACGGAAGTGAGTGCTACGGGGCGGTAGTCGTTTAGCTCAGTTACCTTAGCTTTCTTGGGAACAGGAACAATGGTGGCCCTCTTGAAGCATGTGGGAACAACAGACTGGGATAGGGATTGATTGAATATGTCCATAAACACACCAGCCAGCTGGTTTGCGCATGCTCTGAGGGCGCGGCTGGGGATGCCGTCTGAGCCTGCAGCCTTGCGAGGGTTAACACGTTTAAATGTTTTACTCACCTCGGCTGCAGTGAAGGAGAGTCCGCATGTTTTGGTTGCGGGCCGTGTCAGTGGCACTGTATTGTCCTCTGTCTCAATTCAATTCAATTCAAGGGCTTTATTTATTGTATTATTGTATTTATTTATATATTTCAATGTAATTTCAATTCAAGGGTTTTATTGTCGGGAAACACGTGTAAATGTTGCCAAAGCAAGTGAAATAGATAATAAACAAAAGTGAAATAAACAATAAAAATGAACAGTAAACATTACACTCAGAAGTTCCAAAAGAATAAAGACATTTCAAATGTCATATTATGTCTGTATACAGTGTTGTAATGATGTGCAAATAGTTGAAGTACACAAGGGAAAATAAATCAACATAAATATGGGTTGTATTTACAATGGTGTTTGTTCTTCACTGGTTGACCTTTTCTTGTGGCAACAGGTCACAAATCTTGCTGCTGTGATGGCACACTGTTGAATTTCACCCAGTAGATATGGGAGTTTTTCAAAATTGGATTTGTTTTCGAATTCTTTGTGGATCTGTGTAATCTGAGGCAAATATGTCTCTCTAATATGGTCATACATTGGGCAGGAGGTTAGGAAGTGGATCTGTGTAATCTGAGGGAAATATGTGTCTCTAAAATGGTCATACATTGGGCAGGAGGTTAGGAAGTGCAGCTCAGATTCCACCTCATTTTGTGGGCAGTGAGCACATAGCTTGTCTTCTCTTGAGAGCCATGTCTGCCTACGGCGGCCTTTCTCAATAGCAAGGCTTTGCTCACTGAGTCTGTACATAGTCAAAGCTTTCCTTAATTTTGGGTCAGTCACAGTGGTCAGGTATTCTGCCGCTGTGTCTCTGTCTCTGTCTCTGTCTCTCTCTCTCTCTCTCTCTCTCTCTCTCTCTCTCTCTCTCTCTCTCTCTCTCTCTCTCTCTCTCTCTCTCTCAATTCAATTCAATTCAGTAGACTTTATTGACAAGTTAAATTGCATCCATTGGTCCAACAGAAATATTCTCTCCATCAGTGTGTCATTGAGGAGGTCAGTATGACATCATGGTTGGAAGGTCGTTATTATTTGAATGAGGGTTCGCTGACACGCTTGGCTTCTGGAAAGCACTTGTTCAAACAACACACACACACACACACACACACACACACACACACACACACACACACACACACACACACACACACACACACACACATACACAGTCTCCTTTTTCCATGTTTAGTTACGTTACAGCCTGATTCTAAAATATCATTGTTTTTCCCCTCATTAAACTACAACCATAATGACAAAGCAAAAACAGTTTTTTTTAGACATTTGTTTAAAAAATAAACAAGTGAAACATTTACATTATATATATATATATATATATATATATATATATTACATAAGTATAAGTATATATATAAGTATTCAGACCCTTTAGTCAGTACTTTGTTGAAGCACCTTTACAGCCTCCAGTCTTCTTGGGTTTGACGCTACAAACTTGGCACACCTGTATTCGGGGAGTTTCTCCCATTATTGTCTGTAGATCCTCTCAAGCTCTCTGTCAGGTTGGATGGGGAGCGTCGCTGCTCAGCTATTTTCAGGTCTCTCCAGAGATGTTCGATCGGGTTCAAGTCCGGGCTCTGGCTGAGCTACTCAAGCTGCTGCTGTTGTTGTTGGATAATCACATGGGTTTATTAGTGTAACTGTCCAGTTTAGTTGGAAGTATCTGAGACGGGCTGGACAACAGAGAGAGCGACATAGAGACATAGAGACAGAGAGACATAGAGACATAGAGACAGAGAGACAGAGAGACAGAGAGACAGAGAGACAGAGAGACAGAGAGACAGACAGACAGACAGACAGACAGACAGACAGAGAGACATAGAGACAGAGAGACAGAGAGACAGAGAGACAGAGAGATAGAGAGACAGAGAGACAGACAGACAGACAGACAGAGAGACAGACAGACAGAGAGACAGACAGACATACAGACAGAGACAGAGAGACAGAGAGACAGAGAGACAGAGAGACAGACAGACAGACAGACAGACAGACAGTACTGTAGCCAACGGACCCACTAGCCGTGCTGACCTGCTGTTCTACAGTGTGTGTGTGTGTGTGTGTGTGTGTGTGTGTGTGTGTGTGTGTGTGTGTGTGTGTGTGTGTGTGTGTGTGTGTGTGTGTGTGGGAGGAAGGGGGGGAGTTGATGGATGAACTAAGCAGGGAGATGCTTGCCTGTGTTCCGTCTCTGTGCCATGGCAACCGAAGGCAGTCAGTATGGTGGCCCACAGGGGACAAATGAGGCGGCAATAATAAATCTCTTAACCCCACCCTGAACACTGAACAACCCCTCACTAGTATCTATACTACATCTATTAACCCTGAACACTGAACAACAAACACACACACACACACACAGCCTAGCTGTCTAGCTGTCTATGTTACGGCCTAGCTGTCTAGCTGTCTATGTTACGGCCTAGCTGTCTATGTTACGGCCTAGCTGTCTAGCTGTCTATGTTACGGCCTAGCTGTCTAGCTGTCTATGTTACGGCCTAGCTGTCTAGCTGTCTATGTTACGGCCTAGCTGTCTAGCTGTCTATGTTACGGCCTAGCTGTCTATGTTACGGCCTAGCTGTCTATGTTACGGCCTAGCTGTCTATGTTACGGTCTAGCTGTCTATGTTACGGCCTAGCTGTCTATGTTACGGCCTAGCTGTCTAGCTGTCTATGTTACGGCCTAGCTGTCTATGTTACGGCCTAGCTGTCTATGTTACGGCCTAGCTGTCTATGTTACGGCCTAGCTGTCTATGTTACGGCCTAGCTGTCTAGCTGTCTATGTTACGGTCTAGCTGCCTATGTTATGGTCTAGCTGTCTATGTTACGGCCTAGCTGTCTAGCTGTCTATGTTACGGCCTAGCTGTCTATGTTATGGCCTAGCTGTCTATGTTATGGCCTAGCTGTCTATGTTACGGCCTAGCTGTCTAGCTGTCTATGTTATGGCCTAGCTGCCTATGTTACTGCCTAGCTGTCTATGTTACGGCCTAGCTGTCTATGTTACGGCCTAGCTGTCTATGTTACGGTCTGGATGTCTAGCTGTCTATGTTACGGCCTAGCTGTCAATGTTACGGCCTAGCTGTCTATGTTATGGCCTAGCTGTCTATGTTACGGCCTAGCTGTCTATGTTACGGTCTAGCTGTCTATGTTACGGCCTAGCTGTCTATGTTACGGCCTAGCTGTCTAGCTGTCTATGTTACGGCCTAGCTGTCTATGTTACGGTCTAGCTGTCTATGTTACGGCCTAGCTGTCTATGTTACTGTCTAGCTGTCTATGTTACGGCCTAGCTGTCTATGTTACGGTCTAGCTGTCTATGTTACGGCCTAGCTGTCTATGTTACGGCCTAGCTGTCTAGCTGTCTATGTTACGGCCTAGCTGCCTAGCTGTCTATGTTACGGCCTAGCTGTCTATGTTACGGCCTAGCTGTCTATGTTACGGCCTAGTTGTCTAGCTGTCTATGTTACGGCCTAGCTGTCTAGCTGTCTATGTTACGGCCTAGCTGTCTAGCTGTCTATGTTACGGTCTAGCTGTCTAGCTGTCTATGTTACTGTCTAGCTGTCTATGTTACGGCCTAGCTGTCTATGTTACGGCCTAGCTGTCTAGCTGTCTATGTTACGGTCTGGCTGTCTAGCTGTCTATGTTACGGCCTAGCTGTCTATGTTACGGCCTAGCTGTCTATGTTATGGCCTAGCTGTCTATGTTACGGCCTAGCTGTCTATGTTACGGTCTAGCTGTCTATGTTACGGCCTAGCTGTCTATGTTACGGCCTAGCTGTCTAGCTGTCTATGTTACGGCCTAGCTGTCTATGTTACGGTCTAGCTGTCTATGTTACGGCCTAGCTGTCTATGTTACTGTCTAGCTGTCTATGTTACGGCCTAGCTGTCTACGTTACGGTCTAGCTGTCAAAGTAACGGTCTAGCTGTCTATGTTACGGCCTAGCTGTCTATGTTACGGCCTAGCTGTCTAGTTGTCTATGTTACGGCCTAGCTGTCTATGTTACGGCCTAGCTGTCTATGTTACGGCCTAGCTGTATAGCTGTCTATGTTACGGCCTAGCTGTCTATGTTACGGTCTAGCTGTCTATGTTACGGCCTAGCTGTCTATGTTACGGCCTAGCTGTCTATGTTACGGCCTAGCTGTCTATGTTACGGTCTAGCTGTCTATGTTACGGCCTAGCTGTCTAGCTGTCTATGTTACGGCCTAGCTGTCTATGTTACAGTCTAGCTGTCTATGTTACGGCCTAGCTGTCTATGTTACTGTCTAGCTGTCTATGTTACGGCCTAGCTGTCTATGTTACAGCCTAGCTATCTATGTTACGGCCTAGCTGTCTATGTTACGGCCTAGCTGACTATGTTACGGTCTAGCTGTCTAGCTGTCTATGTTACGGCCTAGCTGTCTAGCTGTCTATGTTACGGTCTAGCTGTCTATGTTACGGCCTAGCTGTCTATGTTACGGCCTAGCTGTCTAGCTGTCTATGTTACGGTCTGGCTGTCTAGCTGTCTATGTTACGGCCTAGCTGTCTATGTTACGGCCTAGCTGTCTATGTTATGGCCTAGCTGTCTATGTTACGGCCTAGCTGTCTATGTTACGGTCTAGCTGTCTATGTTACGGCCTAGCTGTCTATGTTACGGCCTAGCTGTCTAGCTGTCTATGTTACGGTCTGGCTGTCTAGCTGTCTATGTTACGGCCTAGCTGTCTATGTTACGGCCTAGCTGTCTATGTTATGGCCTAGCTGTCTATGTTACGGCCTAGCTGTCTATGTTACGGTCTAGCTGTCTATGTTACGGCCTAGCTGTCTATGTTACGGCCTAGCTGTCTAGCTGTCTATGTTACGGCCTAGCTGTCTATGTTACGGTCTAGCTGTCTATGTTACGGCCTAGCTGTCTATGTTACTGTCTAGCTGTCTATGTTACGGCCTAGCTGTCTACGTTACGGTCTAGCTGTCAAAGTAACGGTCTAGCTGTCTATGTTACGGCCTAGCTGTCTATGTTACGGCCTAGCTGTCTAGTTGTCTATGTTACGGCCTAGCTGTCTATGTTACGGCCTAGCTGTCTATGTTACGGCCTAGCTGTCTAGCTGTCTATGTTACGGCCTAGCTGCCTAGCTGTCTATGTTACGGCCTAGCTGTCTATGTTACGGCCTAGCTGTCTATGTTACGGCCTAGCTGTCTAGCTGTCTATGTTACGGACTAGCTGTCTAGCTGTCTATGTTACGGTCTAGCTGTCTAGCTGTCTATGTTACGGTCTAGCTGTCTATGTTACAGCCTAGCTGTCTATGTTACGGTCTAGCTGTCTATGTTACGGCCTAGCTGTCTATGTTACGGCCTAGCTGTATAGCTGTCTATGTTACGGCCTAGCTGTCTATGTTACGGTCTAGCTGTCTATGTTACGGCCTAGCTGTCTATGTTACGGCCTAGCTGTCTATGTTACGGCCTAGCTGTCTATGTTACGGTCTAGCTGTCTATGTTACGGCCTAGCTGTCTAGCTGTCTATGTTACGGCCTAGCTGTCTATGTTACAGTCTAGCTGTCTATGTTACGGCCTAGCTGTCTATGTTACTGTCTAGCTGTCTATGTTACGGCCTAGCTGTCTATGTTACAGCCTAGCTATCTATGTTACGGCCTAGCTGTCTATGTTACGGCCTAGCTGACTATGTTACGGTCTAGCTGTCTAGCTGTCTATGTTACGGCCTAGCTGTCTAGCTGTCTATGTTACGGTCTAGCTGTCTATGTTACGGCCTAGCTGTCTATGTTACGGTCTAGCTGTCTTGCTTACGGCGAAGCTGTCTATGTTACGGCCTAGCTGTCTGTGTTAGAGGCAGAGGGAACACCAACATAACTAATTATATACACACTGTAGCTGGGGGAAAACCCAGTACACACTGCTCAATTATGGAACTATTGTAGGACACACACAAACAAATACACACACACACACACACACTCAAACACACACACTAAGGGTTAAGGTAAGGGTTAGGATAAGGGTTAAGTTAAGAGTTTAGATAAGGGTAATGGTTAAGGGTTAAGATAAGGGTTAAGGTAAGGGTTAAAGTAAGGGTAAATGGTAAAGGTAAGGGTTTAGGGTTAAGGGTTAAGGTAAGGGTTAAGGGTTAAGGTAAGGGTTTAGGGTTAAGGGTTAAGGGTTAAGGTAATGGTTAAGGGTTAAGGGTAAAGGTAAGTATTAAGGGTTAAGGTAAGGGTTAAGGGTTAAGGTAAGGGTTAAGGTAAGGGTTAAGGTAAGGGTTAAGATAAGGGTTAAGGTAAGGGTTAAGGGTTAAGGGTTAAGGGTTAAGGTAAGGGTTAAGGGTTAAGATAAGGGTTAAGATAAGGGTTAAGGGTTAAGATAAGGGTTAAGGTAAGGGTTAAGGGTAAAGGTAAGGGTTAAGTTAAGGGTTAAGGGTTAAGATAAGGGTTAAGGTAAGGGTTAAGGGTAAATGTAAGGGTTAAGGGTTAAGGGTTAAGGTAAGGGTTAAGGGTTAAGGTAAGGGTTAAGGGTTAAGGGTTAAGGTAAGGGTTAAGGGTTAAGGTAAGGGTTAAGGTAAGGGTTAGGGGTTAAGGGTTAAGGTAAGGGTTAAGGGTTAAGTTAAGAGTTTAGATAAGGGTAAGGGTTAAGGGTTAAGATAAGGTTAAAGGTAAGGGTTAAGGTAAGGGTTTAGGGTAAGGGTTAAGGGTTAAGGTAAGGGTTAAGGTAAGGGTTAAGGTAAGGGTTAAGGATTAAGGTAAGGGTTAAGGGTAAAGGTAAGGGTTAAGATAAGGGTTAAGGGTAAGGGTTAAGGTAAGGTTTAAGGTCAGGGTTAAGTGTAAAGGTAAGTGTTAAGGGTAAAGGTAAGGGTTAAGGTTAAGGGTAAGGGTTAAGATAATGGTTAAGGGTTAAGGTTAGGGTAAGGGTTAAGGGTAAGGGTTAAGGGTAAGGGTTAAGGTAAGGTTTAAGGTAAGGGTTAAGGGTAAAGGTAAGTGTTAAGGGTAAAGGTAAGGGTTAAGTTAAGGGTAAAGGTAAGGGTTAAGGGTAAAGGTAAGGGTTAAGGGTAAAGGTAAGGGTTAAGGTAAGGGTTAAGGGTAAAGGTAAGGGTTAAGGGTAAAGGTAAGGGTTAAGGGTTAAGGTAAGTGTTAAGGTAAGGGTTAAGGGTAAATGTAAGGGTTAAGGTAAGGGTTAAGGGTTAAGGTTAAGGGTAAGGGTTAAGGTAAGGGTTAAGGGTTAAGATAAGGGTTAAGGTACGGGTTTAGGGTTAAGGGTTAAGGGTTAAGGGTTAAGGTAAGGGTTAAGGGTAAAGGTAAGGGTTAAGGGTTAAGGTAAGGGTTAAGGTAAGGGTTAAGGCTTAAGGTAAGGGTTAAGATAAGGGTTAAGGGTAAAGGTAAGGGTTAAGGTAAGGGTTAAGGGTAAAGGTAAGGGTTAAGCTAAGGGTTAAGTGTTAAGATAAGGGTTAAGGTAAGGGTTAAGGGTAAAGGTAAGGGTTAAGGGTTAAGGTAAGGGTTAAGGGTTAAGGTAAGGGTTAAGGGTTAAGGTAAGGGTTAAGGGTTGAGATAAGGGTACAGTTAAGGGTAAAGGTAAGTGTTAAGGGTTAAGGTTTGGGATGGAGTTAAAATAATAATAACAGTGCCTAGCGACCCTCTTAGCCGCTCTTCGTTGCCCTTAGTGGCCGGTTTCGAAGGCATCTCCCGACGTCCAGGGTACCTTGACGGATGTCGGATTTTGAAGTGGATCTTGAGCGACCTGGCTGGAGAGAGAGAGAGAGAGATCGAGAGAGAGAGAGAGAGAGATCGAGAGAGAGAGAGATCGAGAGAGAGAGAGAGAGAGAGAGAGAGAGTGTCTGTGTGTGTGTGTGTTTCATGCGTCAGTCGTGCAAGCGTGCGTTCATGTGTGTGTGTGTGTGTGTGTGTATGTGTGTGTGTGTGTGTGTGTGTGCCCTACAGCATATTTAGTCAATGGTAGGCTTCGAGGAGACTCCTATGGTAGGTACACCTATAGCTCACCTCTTGGCAGTAGTACTGTAGACTACTTTATCACTGACCTCAACCCATAGTCTCTCAGAGCGTTCACAGTCAGCCCACTGACCTCAACCCAGAGTCTCTCAGAGCGTTCACAGTCAGCCCACTGACCTCAACCCAGAGTCTCTCAGAGCGTTCACAGTCAGCCCACTGACCTCAACCCAGAGTCTCTCAGAGCGTTCACAGTCAGTCCACTGACCTCAACCCCGAGTCTCTCAGAGCGTTCACAGTCAGCCCACTGACCTCAACCCAGAGTCTCTCAGAGCGTTCACAGTCAGTCCACTGACCTCAACCCCGAGTCTCTCAGAGCGTTCACAGTCAGCCCACTGACACCCCTATCAGACCACAGCAAAATCACAGTCTACTTGAACAGAGCAATACTCAATCATGAGGCATCAAAGCTAAAGGAACTACAAAATACAGACCGTCCAACCCCAAAAGGCCTTTGGTGTTGATGGCATCCTCAATGAAATGATAAAATGCAAATTCCAATTGGCTATACTAAAACTCTTTAACATCATCCTCAGCTCCTGGCATCTTCCCCAATATTTTGAAACCAAGGACTGATCACCCCAATCCACAAAAAGTGGAGACAAATTTGACCCCAATAATTACAGTGGGAATCTGCGTCAGCATCAATCTCTGAAAAATCCCTCTGTGGTTTCATCAACAGCAGACTCGTACATTTCCTCAGTAAAAACAAAAATGTACTGAGCAAATTTAAATCGGCTTCAAAATACCAAAATATGTTTATTTATTTAAAACAATAACAACTGAAATATCACATTTACATCAGTATTCAGACCCTTTACTCAGTACTTTGTTGAAGCACCTTTGGCAGCGATTACAGCCTCCAGTCTTCTTGGGTATGATGCTACAAGCTTGGCACACCTGTATTCGGGGAGTTTCTCCCATTCTTCTCTGTAGATCCTCTCAATCTCTGTCAGCTTGGATGGAGAGTGTCACTGCACAGTTATTTTCAGGTCTCTGTAGAGATGTTCGATCGGGTTCAAGTCCGGGCTCTGGCTGGGCCACTCAAGGACATTCAGAGACTTGTCCCGAAGCCACTCCTGCGTTGTCTTGGCTGTGTGCTTAGGGTCGTTGTCCTGTTGGAAGGTGAACCTTCGCCCCAGTCTGAGGTCCTGAGCGCTCTGGAGCAGGTTTTCATCAAGGATCTCTCTGTTCTTTGCTCTGTTCATCTTTCCCTCGATCCTGACTAGTCTCCCAATCTCTGCTGCTGAAGAACTGAAGAACATCCCCACAGCATGATGCTGCCACCACAATGCTTCACCGTAGGGATGGTGCCAGGTTTCCTCCAGACGTGACGCTTGGCATTCAGGCCAAGGAGTTCAATCTTGGTTTCATCAGACCAGAGAATCTTGTTTCTCATGGTCTGAGAGTCCTTCGGGTGTCTTTTGGCAGACTCCAAGCGGGCTGTCATGTGCCTTCTACTGAGGAGTGGCTTCCGTCTGGCCACTCTACCATAAAGGACTGGAGTGCTGCAGAGATGGCTGTCCTTCTGGAAGGTTCTCCCATCTCCACAGAGGAACTCTGGAGCTCTGTTAGAGTGACCATCGGGTTCTTGGTCATCCACTTTCAACGATGGGACCTTATATAGACAGGTGTGAGCCTTTCAAAATCATGTCCAATCAGTTGAATTTACCACAGGTGAACCCCTAAATCGATTCCAATCAAGTGGTGTTTGCATTGATTATGGATTAGCTGCTGCCAAGGTAGAAACGTCTAGAAACATCTCAGGGATTATAATTGGAATGAATGGAAACAGGATGCACCTGAGTTCAATTTCAATTACCATAGCAAAGGGTCTAAATGATTATTTATTAACAAAGGCATTATTTATTTGTATTTTTCATAAATTTGCAGAACAACCTGTTTTTTTTGCTTTATCATTATGGGGTATTATGATGTCATTATGGGGTATTATGATGTCATTATGGGGTATTATGATGTCATTATGGGGTATTGTGATGTCATTATGGGGTATTGTGATGTCATTATGGGGTATTGTGATATCATTATGGGGTATTATGATGTCATTATGGGGTATTATGATGTCATTATGGGGTATTGTGATGTCATTATGGGGTATTGTGATGTCATTATGGGGTATTATGATGTCATTATGGGGTATTATGATGTCATTATGGGGTATTATGATGTAAATTGAATGAGGGGGGGGGGGGATTATTTAATACATTTTAGAATAAGGCTGTAACCATAACAAAATGTGGAAAAAGTCAAGGGGTCTGAATACTTTCTGAATGTACTGTAATAATCAATGAATTGGCGAGGGCACTAGAACAGTCTGCAGCACCTGGCCTCAAATGTCTACTGTTTGCTGATGATCTGGTGCTTCTGTCCCAATCCAAGGAGGGCCTACAGCAGCACCTGGACCCTGACAGACCTGGGCCCTGACAGACCTGGGCCCTGACAGACCTGACAGACCTGGGCCCTGACAGACCTGGGCCCTGACAGACCTGACAGACCTGGGCCCTGACAGACCTGGGCCCTGACAGACCTGGGCCCTGACAGTAAATCTCAGTGAGACCAAAATAATGGTGTTCCAAAAAAAGGTCCAGTCACCAGGACCACAAATACAATTTCCATCTAGACACTGTTGCCTTAGAGCACACAAAAAAATGATATAGGCCTCGGCCCCACTGTGTGCTCACTACCCACAAAATGAGTTGGAAACTGAGCTGCACTTCCTAACCTCCTGCCAAATATATAACCATATTAGAGACACATATTTCCCTCAGATTACACAGATCCACAAAGAATTCGAAAACAAATCCAGTTTTGATAAACTCCCATATCTACTGGGTGAAATACCACAGTGTGACATCACAGCAGTGAAGATGTGTGACCTGTTGCCACGAGAAAAGGGCAACCAGTGAAGAACAAACACCATTTTCCCTTTTGGTACTTTTGTACATCGTTACAACACATGTAACATGTATAAAGACTTAATATGTTCCTTTTAAACTCTTGTGACGTTTCTGTTTTGTTTATTGTCTATTCAGAGGCTTTTTATTCTCTATGTTGGTTAGGCCAGGGTGTGACTAGGGGTGGGCATTCTATGTCCTTTTTTCTATGTTTTGTATGTCTATGTCTTGGCCTGGTATGGTTCTCAATCAGGGACAGCTGTCTATCGTTGTCTCTGATTGAGAACCATACTTAGGTACCCTTTTCCAAAGACAAAGTTAACTTTGTCTTTGTTCAGGGCACATAGCCCTCAGTTTCACAGTTTGTCTTTGTTCAGGGCACATAGCCCATAGTTTCACAGTTTGTCTTTGTTCAGGGCACATAGCCCTCAGTTTCACAGTTTGTCTTTGTTCAGGGCACATAGCCCATAGTTTCACGGTTTGTCTTTGTTCAGGGCACATAGCCCTCAGTTTCACAGTTTGTCTTTGTTCAGGGCACATAGCCCAAAGTTTCACGGTTTGTCTTTGTTCAGGGCACATAGCCCATAATTTCACGGTTTGTCTTTGTTCAGGGCACATAGCCCAAAGCTTCACGGTTTGTCTTTGTTCAGGGCACATAGCCCAAAGCTTCACGGTTTGTCTTTGTTCAGGGCACATAGCCCGCAGCTTCATGGTTTGTCTTTGTTCAGGGCACATAGCCCAAAGCTTCATGGTTTGTCTTTGTTCAGGGCACATAGCCCAAAGCTTCATGGTTTGTCTTTGTTCAGGGCACATAGCCCAAAGCTTCATGGTTTGTCTTTGTTCAGGGCACATAGCCCAAAGCTTCATGGTTTGTCTTTGTTCAGGGCACATAGCCCACAGCTTCACGGTTTGTCTTTGTTCAGGGCACATAGCCCAAAGCTTCACGGTTTGTCTTTGTTCAGGGCACATAGCCCAAAGCTTCACGGTTTGTCTTTGTTCAGGGCACATAGCCCGCAGCTTCACGGTTTGTCTTTGTTCAGGGCACATAGCCCAAAGCTTCACGGTTTGTCTTTGTTCAGGGCACATAGCCCAAAGCTTCATGGTTTGTCTTTGTTCAGGGCACATAGCCCGCAGCTTCACGGTTTGTCTTTGTTCAGGGCACATAGCCCAAAGCTTCACGGTTTGTCTTTGTTCAGGGCACATAGCCCGCAGCTTCACGGTTTGTCTTTGTTCAGGGCACATAGCCCGCAGCTTCACGGTTTGTCTTTGTTCAGGGCACATAGCCCGCAGCTTCACGGTTTGTCTTTGTTCAGGGCACATAGCCCAAAGCTTCACGGTTTGGTTTTTTGTGTTCTTCGTTTTGTCGGCGTCATTTTTAAATAAAGTTAACCAGTTCAAATGTTGAACATGCTGCACCTTGGTCCTTCAGCCAGCCGTGGCAATTCCATTTGCTTTGGCAATGTAAACATGCGTTTCCCAATAAATCCCTTTGAATTGAATTTATAGAGAGAGACAGAAGAACAGAGAGAGAAGTGTGTGTGTGTGTGTGTGTGTGTGTGTGTGGCCAGTAAATGTTGTTGTGAAATAGACTAAGACTTTTACAGTGACCTGAGGCTCACAGTGGCTAAACCATGGTGTGTGTGTGGTGGTTTTTATTGCACTGCTTAATGTGAGGGACTTAAGGGAAGCATGTGTGCCCTGTTCGGTATTCACAGAGGGAGAGAGACAGCGAAAGAGAGAGAGATACACAGAGAGAGAGAGAGACAGCGAGAGAGACAGAGAGAGAGAGATATATACACATAGAGAGAGACAGCAAGAGAGAGATAGAGGGAGAGAGAGAGAGAGAGAGAAAGAGACACAGAGAGAGATACAGAGAGAGAGAGAGAGAGAGATAGAGAGAGAGAGAAAGAGACACACATAGAGAGAGAGAGATACACAGAGAGAGAGAGACAGCGAGAGAGACAGAGAGAGAGAGAGATATACACATAGAGAGAGACAGCGAGAGAGAGAGAGAGAGAGAGAGAGAGAGAGAGAAGTGGTATGTTTATTAGGCAGGTGTTCAGGGGTAAACGTGTGTGTGTGTGTGTGTAGGGTGAGAGGTCTCAATGTGTCTGTTTTCACCAGGGCTTAAAACTGCAGCTCATTACACACCCGTTAGCCCCCAATCACACACACACACACACACACACACACACACACACACACACACACACACACACACACACACACACACACACACACACACACACACACACACACACACACATCAGCTATTCACCTGATCTTCATCAAAGACTAACAGTCCAGTGTTTCAGGTCTCTATGTAGTGGAGGAGGACTAACTGTCCAGTGTTTCAGGTCTCTATGTAGTGGAGGGGGGACTAACTGTCCAGTGTTTCAGGTCTCTATGTAGTGGAGGAGGACTAACTGTCCAGTGTTTCAGGTCTCTATGTAGTGGAGGGGGACTAACTGTCCAGTGTTTCAGGTCTCTATGTAGTGGAGGGGGGACTAACTGTCCAGTGTTTCAGGTCTCTATGTAGTGGAGGGGGACTAACTGTCCAGTGTTTCAGGTCTCTATGTAGTGGAGGGGGGACTAACAGTCCAGTGTTTCAGGTATTTAGGGGAGGAGTTAACAGAACAACAACGTTATTAGGGGAGGAGTTAACAGAATAACAACGTTATTAGGGGAGGAGTTAACAGAACAACAACGTTATTGGGGGAGGAGTTAACAGCAACAAAGTTATTAGTGGAGAAGTTAACAGAACAACAAAGTTATTAGGGGAGGAGCTAACAGAACAACAAAGTTATTAGGGGAGGAGTTAACAGAACAACAACGTTATTAGGGGAGGAGCTAACAGCACAACAAAGTTATTAGGGGAGGAGCTAACAGAACAACATAGTTATTAGGGGAGGACCTAACAGAACATGAGCTTTTAAAAGGGAGGTTTGGATACTTACCCTTTTCAGTATGAGCTTGAAGATCTAAGTAACTCAGTAATATACATGGCTGTGTGTGTGTGTGTCTGTGTCCATGTGTGTGTCTGTGTGTGTTTTAGGGGTGTGTTTTATGTGTGTGTGTGTGTGTGTCGCCTGGCGGCTGTCCAGGAGACTGGTGGCCAACACTGTTTGCTTTCATGGCCAGAGTTTCCAGCTCAGTACCCAAAGGAATGCCGGACATACACACACACACACGTGTGTGTGTGTGTGTGTGTGTGTGTGTGTGTGTGTGTGTGTGTGTGTGTGTGTGTGTGTGTGTGTGTGTGTGTGTGTAATGGACAGATGGTAGAAGACAGCTGGTTCATAGTAACGTGTGTGTGACCCAGCTCTCTGGCTGTAGTGAAAGACGGAAGGAAAACATTGACTGAGGGAACGAGGGAAGAAATATTTGAGGAGGACTGAGGAGGAGCTGGGCTGACTAGAGACATCTTGAAGACGTTTAGAGAGGAGGGAGTGAGGGAGGGATGGGAGCTGGGCTGACTAGAGACATCTTGAAGACGTTTAGAGAGGAGGGAGTGAGGGAGGGAGGGAGGGGAGCTGGGCTGACTAGAGACATCTTGAAGACGTTTAGAGAGGAGGGAGGGAGGGAGGGAGGCAGGGGAGCTGGGCTGACTAGAGACATCTTGAAGACGTTTAGAGAGGAGGGAGGGAGGGAGGGAGGGAGGGAGGGAGGGAGGGAGGGAGGGAGGGAGGGAGGGAGGGAGGGAGGGGAGCATGGCTGACTAGAGACATCGTAAAGACGTTTAGAGAGGCGGCAGGGAGGGAGGGAGGGAGGGAGGGAGGGAGGGAGGCAGGGAGAGAGGGAGAGAGGGAGGGAAGGAGGGAGAGAGAGAGGGAGAGGGAGAGAGAGAGGGAGAGAGGGAGGGAGGGAGAGTGAACTCCTTTACTATAACCTCTTTACTATAACTCCTTTACTATAACTATAACTCCTTTACTATAACTCCTTTACTATAACTATAACTCCTTTACTATAACTCCTTTACTATAACTATAACTCATTTACTGTAACTCCTTTACTATAACTCCTTTACTATAACTATAACTCATTTACTATAACTCCTTTACTATAACTCCTTTACTATAACTATAACTCCTTTACTATAACTATAACTCATTTACTATAACCCCTTTACTATAACTCCTTTACTATAACTCCTTTACTATAACTCCTTTACTATAACTCCTTTACTATAACTCCTTTACTATAACCCCTTTACTATAACTATAACCCCTTTACTATAACCCCTTTACTATAACCCCTTTACTATAACTCCTTTACTATAACTCCTTTACTATAACTCCTTTACTATAACTCCTTTACTATAACTCCTTTACTATAACTATAACCCCTTTACTATAACCCCTTTACTATAACTATAACCCCTTTACTATAACCCCTTTACTATAACTCCTTTACTATAACTATAACTCCTTTACTATAACTCCTTTACTATAACTCCTTTACTATAACTCCTTTACTATAACTATAACTCATTTACTATAACTCCTTTACTATAACTCCTTTACTATAACTATAACTCCTTTACTATAACTATAACTCATTTACTATAACCCCTTTACTATAACTCCTTTACTATAACTCCTTTACTATAACTCCTTTACTATAACTCCTTTACTATAACCCCTTTACTATAACTATAACCCCTTTACTATAACCCCTTTACTATAACCCCTTTACTATAACTCCTTTACTATAACTCCTTTACTATAACTCCTTTACTATAACTCCTTTAATTTAACTCCTTTACTATAACTATAACCCCTTTACTATAACCCCTTTACTATAACTATAACCCCTTTACTATAACCCCTTTACTATAACTCCTTTACTATAACTCCTTTACTATAACCCCTTTACTATAACCCCTTTACTATAACTCCTTTACTATAACCCCTTTACTATAACTCCTTTACTATAACCCCTTTACTATAACCCCTTTACTATAACTATAACCCCTTTACTATAACTCCTTTACTATAACTCCTTTACTATAACTCCTTTACTATAACTCCTTTACTATAACCCCTTTACTATAACCCCTTTACTATAACCCCTTTACTATAACTCCTTTACTATAACTATAACCCCTTTACTATAACCCCTTTACTATAACCCCTTTACTATAACTCCTTTACTATAACCCCTTTACTATAACTCCTTTACTATAACTCCTTTACTATAACTCCTTTACTATAACCCCTTTACTATAACTCCTTTACTATAACTCCTTTACTATAACTCCTTTACTATAACTCCTTTACTATAACTCCTTTACTATAACCCCTTTACTATAACCCCTTTACTATAACTCCTTTACTATAACTCCTTTACTATAACTCCTTTACTATAACTATAACCCCTTTACTATAACTCCTTTACAATAACTCCTTTACTATAACCCCTTTACTATAACTCCTTTACTATAACTATAACTCCTTTACTATAACTCCTTTACTATAACTCCTTTACTATAATCCTTTACTATAACCCCTTTACTATAACCCCTTTACTATAACCCCTTTACTATAACCCCTTTACTATAACTCCTTTACTATAACTATAACCCCTTTACTATAACTCCTTTACAATAACTCCTTTACTATAACCCCTTTACTATAACTCCTTTACTATAACTATAACTCCTTTACTATAACTCCTTTACTATAACTCCTTTACTATAATCCTTTACTATAACTCCTTTACTATAACCCCTTTACTATAACTCCTTTACTATAACTATAACTCCTTTACTATAACTCCTTTACTATAACTCCTTTACTATAATCCTTTACTATAACTCCTTTACTATAACCCCTTTACTATAACCCTTTTACCATAACCCCTTTACTATAACTCCTTTACTATAACTCCTTTACTATAACTCCTTTACTATAACCCCTTTACTATAACTCCTTTACTATAACCCCTTTACTATAACTATAACCCCTTTGCTATAACCCCTTTACTATAACCCCTTTACTATAACTATAACTCTTTTACTATAACTCCTTTACTATAACTCCTTTACTATAACTATAACCCTTTACTATAACCCCTTTACTATAACTCCTTTCCTATGACTATAACCCCTTTACTATAACTCCTTTACTATAACTATAACTCCTTTACTATAACCCCTTTACTATAACTCCTTTACTATGACTATAACCCCTTTACTATAACCCCTTTACTATAACTCCTTTACTATAACCCCTTTACTATAACTCCTTTACTATAACCCCTTTACTATAACTATAACTCCTTTACTATAACTCCTTTACTATAACCCCTTTACTATAACTATAACTCCTTTACTATAACCCTTTACTATAACTCCTTTACTATAACTCCTTTACTATAACCCCTTTACTATAACTCCTTTACTATAACTCCTTTACTATAACCCCTTTACAATAACTCCTTTACTATAACCCCTTTACTATAACTCCTTTACTATAACTCCTTTACTATAACTCCTTTACTATAACTCCTTTACTATAACCCCTTTACTATAACTCCTTTACTATAACTCCTTTACTATAACCCCTTTACTATAACTCCTTTACTATAACCCCTTTACTATAACCCCTTTACTATAACTCCTTTACTATAACTCCTTTACTATAACTATAACTCCTTTACTATAACTATAACCCCTTTACTATAACTATAACCCCTTTACTATAACTCCTTTACTATGACACCTTTACTATAACCCCTTTACTATAACCCCTTTACTATAACTCCTTTACTATAACCCCTTTACTATAACTATAACCCCTTTACTATAACTATAACCCTTTACTATAACCCCTTTACTATAACTCCCTTTACTATAACCCCTTTACTATAAACTCCTTTACCATAACTAAAACCCCTTTACTATAACCCTTTACTATAACTAAACCCCTTACTATAACTATAACCCTTACTATAACCTTACTATAACCCCTTTACTATAACTCCTTACTATAACCCCTTTACTATAACCCCTTTACTATACCCCTTTACTATAACTCCCTTTACTATAACCCCTTTACTATAACCCCTTTACTATAACCCCTTTACTATAACCCTTTACTATAACTCCTTTACTATAACCCCTTTACTATAACCCCTTTACTATAACTCCTTTACTATAACTATAACCCCTTTACTATAACCCCTTTACTATAACCCCTTTACTATAACTCCTTTACTATAACCCCTTTACTATAACTCCTTTACTATAACCCCTTTACTATAACTCCTTTACTATAACCCCTTTACTATAACTCCTTTACTATAACTATAACCCCTTTACTATAACTATACCCTTTACTATAACCCCTTTACAACCCCTTTACTATAACTCCTTTACTATAACTCCTTTACTATAACCCTTTACTATACCTACTATAACCCCTTTACTATAACCCCTTTACTATAACTCCTTTACTATAACTACCCTTTACTATAACTACCCTTTACTATAACCCCTTTACTATAACCCCTTTACTATAACTCTTACTATAACCCTTTACTATAACCCCTTTACTATAACCCTTTACTAACTCCTTTACTATAACTATAACCCCTTTACTATAACCCCTTTACTATAACTCCTTTACTATAACCTTTACTATAACTCCTTTACTATAACCCCTTTACTATAACCCCTTTACTATAACTCCTTTACTATAACTATAACCCCTTTACTATAACCCCTTACTATAACCCCTTACTATAACTCCTTTACTATAACCCCTTTACTATAACTCCTTTACTATAACCCCTTTACTATAACTTTACTACCCCTTTACTATAACCCTTTACTATAACCCCTTTACTATAACTCCTTTACATAACTATAACCCCTTTACTATAACTATAACCCCCTTTACTATAACCCCTTTACTATAACCCCTTTACTATAACTCCTTTACTATAACTCCTTACTATAACCCTTTACTATAACCCCTTTACTATAACTCCCTATAACTCCTATACTATAACCCCTTTACTATAACTCCTTTACTATAACTCCTTTACTATAACCCCTTTACTATAACTCCTTTACTATAACTCCTTTACTATAACCCCTTTACTATAACCCTTTACTATAACCCCTTTACTATAACTCCTTTACTATAACCCCTTTACTATAACCCCTTTACTATAACCCCTTTACTATAACTCCTTTACTATAACTTACCCTTTACTATAACCCCTTTACTATAACTCCTTTACTATAACTCCTTTACTATAACTCCTTTACTATAACCCCTTTACTATAACCCCTTTACTATAACTCCTTTACTATAACTATAACCCCTTTACTATAACCCCTTTACTATAACCCCTTCACTATAACCCCTTTACTATAACTCCTTTACTATAACTCCTTTACTATAACTCCTTTACTATAACTCCTTTACTATAACTCCTTTACTATAACCCCTTTACTATAACTCCTTTACTATAACTATAACCCCTTTACTATAACCCCTTTACTATAACCCTTTACTATAACCCCTTTACTATAACTCCCTTTACTATAACTCCTTTACTATAACTCCTTTACTATAACCCCTTTACTATAACTCCTTTACTATAACTCCCTTTACTATAACTCCTTTACTATAACCCCTTTACTATAACCCTTTACTATAACCCCTTTACTATAACCCCTTTACTATAACTCCTTTACTATAACTCCTTTACTATAACTCCTTTACTATAACCCCTTTACTATAACCCCTTTACTATAACTCCTTTACTATAACTACCCCTTTACTATAACCCCTTTACTATAACTCCTTTACTATAACCCCTTTACTATAACTCCTTTACTATAACCCCTTTACTATAACTCCTTTACTATAACCCCTTTACTATAACTCCTTTACTATAACCCCTTTACTATAACTCCTTTACTATAACTATAACCCTTTACTATAACTATAACCCCTTTACTATAACCCCTTTACTATAACCCCTTTACTATAACTCCTTTACTATAAATCCCTTTACTATAACTCCTTTACTATAACCCCTTTACTATAACTCCTTTACTATAACCCCTTTACTATAACTCCTTTACTATTACCCCTTTACTATAACCCCTTTACTATAACCCCTTTACTATAACTCCTTTACAATCTAACCTTAACTCCTTTACTATAACCCCCTTACCCCGTCTCCCCTATCCTCCTCCACCCCTACTCTCTGTCATCTATATCTATAACTCCTTTACTACAGCCCCCTTACCCCGTCTCCCCTCTCCTCCCTCCACCCCTACTCTCTGTCATCTATCCCTGTAACTCCCTTTCTATAACCCCCTTACCCCGTCTCCCCTCTCCTCCCTCCACCCCTACTCTCTGTCATCTAACCCTCTAACTCCTTTACTATAACCCCTTACCCCGTCTCCCCTCTCCTCCCTCCACCCCTACTCTCTGTCATCTATAACTATAACTCCTTTACTATAACCCCCTTACCCCGTCTCCCCTCTCCCTCCCTCCACCCCTACTCTCTCTGTCATCTATAACTATAACTCATTTTACTATAACTATAACCCCTTTACTATAACCCCTTTATTATAACCCCTTTACTATAACTCCTTTACTATAATCCCTTTACTATAACCCCTTGCTCTAACCCCTTTCTATAACTCCTTTCCTATAACTTTGTACAACCCCTTTACTATCTAACCCCTTTGCTCTATAACTCCTTTACTATAACTCCTTTACTATAACTCCTTTACTATAACCCCTTGCTTGTATAACCCCTTTACTATAACTCCTTTACTATAACTATACACTCCCTTACTATAACCCCTTTACTATAACCCCTTTACTCTATAACTCCTTTACTATAACCCCTTTACTATAACTCCTTTTATAACCCTTTACTATAACTTGCTTGTGACCCCTTTCTCTATAACTCCTTTACTATAACCCCTTTACTATAACTCCTTTACTATAACTATAACCCCTTTACTATAACCCCTTTACTATAACTCCTTTACTATAACCCCTTTACTATAACTCCTTTACTATAACTCCTTTACTATAACTCCTTTACTATAACCCCTTTACTATAACTCCCTTACTATAACCCCTTTACTATAACTCCTTTACTATTACCCCTTTCTATAACCCCTTTACTATAACCCCTTTACTATAACTCCTTTACTATAACCCCTTTACTATAACTCCTTTACTATAACTATAACTCCTTTATAACCCCTTTATTATAACTCCTTTACTATAACTCCTTTACTATAACCCTTTTACTATCACTCCTTTCTATAACTCCTTTCTATAACCCCTTGCTATAACCCCTTGCTCTAACTCCTTGCTCTAACTATAACCCCTTTACTATAACCCCTTTACTATAACTCCTTTACTCTAACTATAACCCCTTTACTATAACTCCTTTACTATAACTCCTTTACTATAACGCCCTTACCCCGTCTCCCCTCTCCTCCACCCCTACTCTCTGTCATCTACCTTATTAACTCCTTTACTATAACCCCCTTACCCCGTCTCCCTCTCCTCCCTCCACCCCTACTCTCTGTCATCTATAGCTATAACTCCTTTACTATAACCCCCTTCCCCCCGTCTCCCTCTCCTCCCCTCCACCCCTACTCTCTCTGTCATAACTATAACTCCTTTTACTCTGACCCCCCTTGCTCCCCGTACTCCCCTATCCTCCCTCCACCCCTACTCTATATCATCTATAACTATAACTCCTTTACTATGACCCCCTTACCCGTCTCCCCTCTCCTCCCTCCACCCCTACTCTCTGTCATCTATAACTATAACTCCTTTCTTATAACCCCCTTACCCCGTCTCCCCTCTCCTCCCTCCACCCCTCTCTCTGTGCATCTATAACTTATTCATTCATTTTACTATAACCCCCCTTACCCCGTCTCCCCTCTCCTCCCTCCACCCCTACTCTCATCTATAACTATAACTTGTTTCTCTACAGCCCCCTTACCCCGTCTCCCCTCTCCTCCTGCCACCCCTACTCTCTGTCATCTATAACTATAACTCCTTTACTATAACCCCCTTACCCCGTCTCCCCTCCTCCTCCCCTCCACCCCTACTCTCTGTAGTCTATAACTATAACTCCTTTACTATAACCCCCTTACCCCGTCTCCCTCTCCTCCCTCCACCCCTACTCTCTGTCATCTATAACTATAACTCCCTTACTTATAACCCCCTTACCCCGTCTCCCCTCTCCTCCCTCCACCCCTATTCTCTGTAGTCTAACCTTCTAACTTCTCAGACATGACGGAGGAGGAAGGAGAGGAGAGGGGGTGGGGAGGGGCGCGGCTTGAGGGGAGGGGAGGGGAGGGGCGCGGGTTGAGGGGAGGGGAGGGAGAGGAGAGGAGGGAGAGGGGGGTGCGGGAGGGGCGCGAGTGAGGGTGAGGGGGAGGAGGGAGAGGGGGAGGGGGAGGAAGAGGGGGAGGGAGAGGAGGAAGGGTGCTGGCTGGCGGGGGAGGAGGGAGAGGAGGGGGTTAGGGGGGAGGAGGGGCGGGGGAGGGGAGGGGCGCGGCGGGTGAGGGTGGGGGAGGGGGGAGAGGGAGAGGGAGAGGGGGTGAGCTGCGGCGGGTGGGTGAGGGGAGGGGGAGGGGCGAGGGGGTGGGGAGGGGCGCGAGTGGGGGGGAAGGAGGAGGAGGGGAGGGGGAGGGGAGGAAGGGGGAGGAGAGGGGAGGGGTGGGGCGGGGGAGGAGGGAGAGGAGAGGGGAGGGGGGGAGGGAGAGGGGAGGGGGAGGGAGGGGAGGGGGAGGGGTGGGGCGCGGGGCGGGTAAGGGGGGGGAGGGAGGAGGAGAGAGGAGGAGAGGGAGAGAGAGAGAGGGGGGAGGGAGGGAGGGAGGGAGAGGAGGGAGAGAGGAGGAGGGGAGGGGAAGGGAGGGGAGGGGAGAGAGAGAGAGAGGGAGAGGAGAGGAGGGGGAGAGAGGAGGAGAGGAGAGGAGGAGGGGAGAGGAGGAGAGAGGGGAGGGGAGGGAGAGGGAGAGAGAGAGAGAGAGGAGGTTGAGGGGGGGGGGAGATGAGAGAGTGGGAGAGGAGGGAAGGGAGGGAGAGGAGAGGAGGGAGAGGAAGAGGAGAGGAGAGGAGAGGGAGGGGAGAGAGGTGCGGGGAGAGGGAGTGTGAGAGAGTTTGGGAGAGGAGAGGAGAGGGAGCAGCACTTTAGAGTCTGTGGGTGAACTAGCTCACATCAGGTCATGTGGTGGGAGGGACTGTGTGACTAGTGAGAGGGACAGAGATCGCCACAACCGCAGGCCACACCAAACCACGGTCAACAGTCACAAAATGCTGGTGAAGTGACATGGCATCTGTCCCCTTTGTGTTGGTTGTGTGCTCACAGTACAGCAGTGTGACCTGCTCATGCAACATCTGCATTTCAAAATCATGGGCATTAATATGGAGTTGTTCCCCCCTTGTCTGCTATAACAGCCTCCACTCTTCCTGGGAACTCCATTAATGTGAGAACATGCTCTAACAGCCTTGGCTGCTCTGGACTCCATTTAATGTAAACATGCTTGCTGTAACAGCCTCCACTCTTCTGGGAAGGCTTTCCATTAGATGTTGGAACATTGCTGCTATAACAGCCTCCACTCTTATCAAGGCTTTCCATTAGATGTTGAACATTGCTGCTATAACAGCCTCCACTCTTGTAACAGGAAGCTCCATCCAGTTGGACCATTGCTACTAACAGCCTCCACTCCTGGGAAGGCTCTCCATGAGATGCTCAACCATCCCTACATAACAACCTGCAGCTGCTCTGGGAGCAGCTGTAGTGGCATGAAGGATGTCCTGTTGTGAGTGAAGTGAGGGGTGTGTTGGTGTGTGTATATATAGTGATGAAGGGGTGTCCTGATACTGTGGTGGATGAAGGGGTGTGTAGGTGTGCTGTATCATGATGAAGGGATATCCTCGTCTGTATATTCCATGTAATGAAGGGGTGTCCCTGCATACTGCTGTATATATAGTGGATGAAGGGGTGTATAGATATGCTGTATATATCAGGTATGATAGGAGGGGGTGTGTACATATATATATATGGTGTATGAAGGGGTGTCCTCATACTGCTGTATATATAGTGAGTGAGGGGTGTCCTATATATATATGTGATGAAGGGGTGTCCCACATACTGCTGTATATATAGTGGATGAAGGGGTGTCCTCATACTGCTGTATATATAGTGGATGAAGAGATATCCACATACTCCTGTATATATAGTGGATGAAGGGGTGTCCTATCATACTGCTGTATATATAGTGGATGAAGGGGTGTCCTCATACTGCTGTATATATAGTGGATGAAGTGGTGTCCTAAGAATATGCTGTATATATAGTGGATGAAGTGGTGTCCTCATACTGCTGTATATATAGTGGATAAAGGGGTGTCCTCATACTGCTGTATATATAGTGGATGAAGGGATATGCACATTGTGTGTATATATAGTGGATGAAGGGGTGTCCTCATACTGCTGTATATATAGTGGATGAAGTAGTGTGCCTGGTACTGCTGTATATACATAGTGGATGAAGGGATGTATAAATTGTGTGTATATATAGTGGATGAAGGGATGTACACATATGTGTGTATATATAGTGTATGAAGGGGTGTGCGTGCCTGTATATATAGTGGATGAAGGGATGTGTGTATATATAGTGGATGAAGGGATGTGTGTATATATAGTGGATGAAGGGGTGTCCCTAGAGATACTGCTGTATATATAGTGGATGAAGGGATGTGCACGTGCTGCTGTATATATAGTGGATGAAGGGGTGTCCTGTATATATAGTGGATGAAGGGATCCTGTATATATAGTGGATAGAAGGGGTGTCCTAGTATGCTGTATATATAGTGGATGAAGGGGTGTGCCTGTATATATAGTGGATGAAGGGATATATACATATGCTGTATATATAGTGGATGAAGGGGTGTCCTCATACTGCTGTATATATAGTGCATGCAGGTATACGTGTGTATATATAGTGGATGAAGGGGTGTCCTCATACTGCTGTATATATAGTGTATGAAGGGGTGTCCTGTATATATAGTGTATTGAAGGGGTGTCCTCATGTATATATATAAGTGGATGAAGGGGTGTCCACATGCTGCTGTATATATAGTGGATGAAGGGATATAGCATGTGTGTATATATAAGTGGATGAAGGGATGTGTGTATATATAGTGATGAAGGGGTGTCCTCAATATGCTGTATATATAGTGGATGAAGGGGTGTGCACATACTGCTGTATATATAGTGGATGAAGGGATATGTGCCACATGTACTGTATATATGTACGTGATGAAGGGGTGTACTGCATACTCCTGTATATATAGTGGATGAAGGGATATATACATACTGTATATATAGTGATAAAGGAGTATAGTATGTGTGTATATATATAGTGGATGAAGGGGGGTCCTCATACTGTTGTATATATAGTGCATGAAGGGGTGTACCATATGCTGTATATATAGTGTATGAAGGGGTGTCCTAGTACTGTTGTATATATAGTGTATGAAGGGATGTGCACGTGTGTATATATAGTGGATGAAGGGGGGTATATCATACTGCTGTATATATAGTGGATGAAGGGGGGTCCTCATTGTGTGTATATATAGTGTATGAAGGGGTGTCCTCATACTGCTGTATATATAGTGGATGAAGGGGGGTCCTAGTACTCTGTGTATATATAGTGGATGAAGGGGGGTCCTCATACTGCTGTATATATAGTGTATGAAGGGGTGTCCTGGTATGCTGTATATATAGTGGATGAAGGGGTGTCCTGATGCTGTATATATAGTGGATGAAGGGGGGTCCTGAGTGTGTGTATATATAGTGTATGAAGGGATATGTATGCATGTGTGTATATATAGTGGATGAAGGGAGTGTAGTACTGCTGTATATATAGTGTATGAAGGGGTGTCCTAGTACTGCTGTATATATAGTGAATGAAGGGGTGTCCTAGTATGCTGTATATATAGTGGATGAAGGGGTCTCATACTGCTGTATATATAGTGGATGAAGGGGTGTGTGTATATATAGTGTCGTGAGTGGTGTATTCATACTGCTGTATATATAGTGGATAGCAGAGGGGTGTCCTGTATATATAGTGGATGAAGTGGTGTCCTCATACTGCTGTATATATAGTGGATGAAGGGGTGTCCTGTATATATAGTGGATGAAGGGGTGTCCTAGTACTGCTGTATATATAGTGGATGAAGGGGTGTCCTGTATATATATAGTGGATGAAGTGGTGTATTCATACTGCTGTATATATATAGTGGATGAAGGGGTGTCCTGTATATATAGTGGATGAAGTGGTGTATAGTACTGCTGTATATATAGTGTATGAAGGGGTGTCCTCATATATTTGTGTATATATAGTGGATGAAGGGGTGTCCTATCATGTCTGTATATATAGTGGATGAAGGGGTGTGTGTATATATAGTGGATGAAGAGATATGCATGCTGCTGTATATATACATGGATGGATGTGTGTATATATAGTGGATGAAGGGGTGTCCTCATACTGCTGTATATATAGTGGATGAAGGGGTGTCCTCGTATGTTTGTATATATAGTGGATGAAGGGGTGTGCACATATGCTGTATATATAGTGGATAAAGGGGTGTCCTGTATATATAGTGGATGTAGGGGGTGCTGCCCACATACTGCTGTTATATATAGTGGATGAAGGGGTGTCCTCATACTGCTGTATATATAGTGGATGAAGGGGTGTCCTGTATATATAGTGGATGAAGGGGTGTGCCTGTATATATAGTGGATGAAGGGGTGTGCACATATGCTGTATATATAGTGGATAGAGATATATGTATATATAGTGGATGAAGGGATGTATGTATATATAGTGGATGTAGGGGTGTCCTGCATGTGTGTATATATAGTGGATGAAGGGGTGTCCTGTATATATAGTCAATATAGGAGATCCTGTATATATAGTGGATGTAGGGGGTGTCCACATACTGTGTATATATAGTGGATGAAGGGGTGTCCTGTGTATATATAGTGGATGAAGGGGTGTGTGCCCTGCATGTGTGTATATATAGTGGATGAAGGATGTATGTTATATATAGTGAGAGTGAGGGGTGTCCTGTATATATACATGTGGATGTAGGGGTGTCCTCATGCTGTATATATAGTGGATAAAGGGGTGTCCTGTATATATAGTGGATGTGATATATACATACTGCTGTATATATAGTGGATGAAGGGGTGTAGCCATACTGCTGTATATATAGTGGATGAAGGGATATATGTATATATAGTCAAAGTAAGGGGTGTATATGTGTATATATAGTGGATGTAGGGGGTGTCCTGATACTGCTGTATATATAGTGGATAGAAGGGGTGTCCTAGTACTGTATATATATAGTGGATGAAGGATGTATGCTATATATAGTGGATGTAGGGATATATAATATGCTGTATATATAGTGGATGAAGGGGTGTCCTCATGTGTGTATATATAGTGGATGAAGGGGTGTGCACTGTATATATAGTGGATGAAGGGGTGTCCTCATACTGCTGTATATATAGTGTATGAAGGATGTATACATATGCTGTATATATAGTGGATGAAGGGGTGTCCTGTATATATAGTGCATGAAGGGGTATCCTCATTGTGCTGTATATATAGTGCATGAAGGGATATATAATATGCTGTATATATAGTGGGTGAAGGGGTCTCATATGCTGTATATATAGTGGATGCAGATGTGCACAGTATGCTGTATATATAGTGGATGAAGGGATGTCCACATACTCCTGTATATATAGTGGATTAAGAAGGGGTGTCCTAGTACTGCTGTATATATAGTGGATGAAGAGATATGCACATACTGCTGTATATATAGTGGATGAAGGGATGTACCTGCATGCTGTATATATAGTGGATGAAGGGGTGTCCTCATCTGTATATATAGTGGATGAAGGGGTGTCCTCATACTGCTGTATATATAGTGGATGGAGGGATATATGTATATATAGTGGATGAAGGGGTGTCCTAGTACTGTATATATAGTGGATGAAGGGGTGTCCTGTATATATAGTGGATGAAGGGGTGTCCTGTATATATAGTGGATTGAAGGGGTGTCCTGTATATATAGTGTATGAAGGGGTGTCCTAGAGTGTGTATATATAGTGGATGAAGGGGTGTCCCTAGATATACTGTCTGTATATATCATGAAATAGAGAGATCCACGTGTGCTCTATAGATAGTGGATGAAGGGGTGTCCTGCATACTGCTGTATATATAGTGGATGAAGGGATATATACATATACTGTATATATAGTCAATGAAGGGGTGTCCTAGTACTGCTGCTATATAGTGGATGAAGGGGTGTCCTGTATATATAGTGGATGAAGAGATATCCTCATACTGTATATATATAGTGGATGTGGGGGGTATACACACATACTGTATATATAGTGGATGAGGGGTGTCCTAGTACTGCTGTATATATAGGGAGTGAGGGGTGTCCTGTATATATAGTGGATGAAGGGGTGTCCTGTATATATAGTGGATGAAGGATGTGTGTGTGTGTATATATAGTGGATGAAGGGGTGTCCTCATGTCTGTATATATAGTGGATGAAGGGATATATATAATGTGTGTATATATAGTGGATGAAGGGGTGTGCACATACTGCTGTATATATAGTGGATGAAGGGATACACACATACTGCTGTATACAGTGCCATGCGAAAGTTTTCGCCTGAACTTTGCGACCTTTGCCACATTTCAGGCTTCAAACATAAAGATATAAAGCTGTATTTTTTTGTGAAGAATGGACAACAAGTGGGACACAATCATAAAGTGGACCAACATATTGGATATTTCAAACTTTTTAACAAATCAAAAAACTGAAAAATTGGGCCTCCTCTCCCTCTCCTCTCCTCTCCTCTCCTCTTACCTCTCCTCTCCTCTCCTCTCCTCTGCTGCTCTTTAGTCCTTTCTTCCAGGGGAAGCAAGGGAAGTGTGATGTTGGGGGAAGAAAGTGAGGGAGGAGGAGGAGGAGGGGGGGAATCTCCACAGCTATGGCCTACCAATTAACTCAAGGGTCCCTCCCCTCTCTCCATCCCCCCTACCATCTCTCTCTCCCTCCCTCCCTCCCTCCCTCCACCCCCCCTCCCCTCTCTCTCTGTCTCGCTCTGTCTCTCTCTCTCTGTCTCTCTCTCGATCTCTCTCTCTCTCTCTCTCTATCTCTCGCTCTATCTCTCTCTGTCTCTCTCTCTGTTTCTTTCTCTCTCTCTCTCTCTCTGTCTCTCTATCTCTGTCTCTCTCTCTCTGTCTCTCTCTCGATCTCTCTCTCTCTCTCTCTATCTCTCTCTCTCTCTCTCTCTCTCTCTCTCTCTCTCTCTCTCTCTCTGTCTCTCTATCTCTCTCTCTCTCTCTCTCTCTCTCTCTCTCTCTCTCTCTCTCTCTCTCTCTCTCTCTCTCTCTCTGTCCATTGATACATTCTTATAGTTAATAGGATTCCAAGTACAAAGGGATTTGAACAAGATAATTCCTTACTGCTTTGCCACCCAGACACACACTGGGCCCTCCCGGTTGGCGTGTGTGTTTGAGGGAGATGGTGAGTGTGTGTCAGCATGTTTCCCTTTCCTAGCGAAGCAACGGGACACACTCCAGTTCCTCCCCTTTGCTGCCTCCAGCCACCGACACAGACACACACACACACACACACACACACACACACACACACACACACACACACACACCCCTGCTTGCCACCCTCACAGGAGCTCTCTTTCAATGAACCCCCCCACCTCCTCCTCCTTTTTCCCTCCTGTAGGCAGAGGGATGAGGGGTGACCCTGACAGGGAAGTCCAAAATCAAGACCAATTTAGGAGAGAGACAGAGGTACATCTCTCTCCTGAGAACACAAGTTCTACATAACTGTCTGTCTGCCTGTCTGTCTGTCTGTATCTATATATATATATATATATATATATATATATATATATATATATATATATATATATATATATATATATATATATATATATATATACCTGCCTGCCTGTATATATATATATATATATATATATATATATATAATATATATCGCTGTCTGTTTTATTTTACGTACATATCAATTCCTAGAACTGATGAAGCAGGAATTAACATGAACATTCTTAGACTGACCGCCATTACCTGAACATTCTTGGCAGGACTGACAGCCATTACACTGAACATCTAGAACTGACAGCCATTACTTAAAACATCTAGAACTGACAGCCATTACTGACAGCTAGAGCTGACAGTAGATTGACATCCAAACATCTAGAACTGACAGAATAGATTGACCTGAACATTCTAGAACTGACAGCCATTCTGAACATTCTAGAACTGACAGCCATTTGAACATTCAGAACTGACAGCCATTACTTGAACATTCTAGAACTGACAGCCATTACTTGAACATTCCAATAATCTGATCATGTATTTAATTAATAATGCTGATTATGTGATATTGTCATTTTCTAAATAAACACCACAGAATGCCACCCTGCTCAGGTGTGTGTGTGTGTGTGTGTGTGTGTGTGTGTGTGTGTCAGTGTTCCAGGCTGTTTGCAGAGCCCCTCTGATCCTGAAAGGCAGTGTATAAATACTGCAGGTGTTTTATTGGTTAACCCCCCCCCCCCCCCCCCCGCCCCCTCCTCTTGTAGCTGTGGTAACTAACCCCTTGGGGTTCTAGAATGTCTGGAATGTGTCGAAGCATTAGCCTTTAGCCAATTAGCATGGAGGGGTCAAGTGTCTCCTCAGGGGTAGACCTCAGCAACAGGGGTCTGGGGTTCGATGAATAGTCAGACGGTGCCTGGGCTAGCTCTGCTGGGTAGTAGGGAGAACACACACACACACACACACACACAGAGCCTGGTCCAATAGAATTAAACTGGTTTCCTCCCTCTAGAGAAGACATTGATCTCTCTGGTTGTCTGGTTCTCTGATTCTCTGGTTGTCTGGTTTCATCCCTCAGAGAAGAAGACATTTTGATCTCTCTGGTTGTCTGATTGTCTGGTTTCATCCTGAGAAGACATTTGAATCTTCTGGTTGTCTGGTTGCCTGGTTCTCTGGTTGTCTGGTTCTC
>NC_143040.1:70000-75000 GCF_057628025.1 Oncorhynchus mykiss
ATCTCTCTCCCTCTCTCCCTCTCTCTCTCCCTCTCTCTCCCTCCCTCCCTCTCTCCCTCCCTCTCCCTGTCTCCCTCCTCCCTCTGTCTCTCCCTCTCTCCCTCTCTCTCCCTCTCTCTCTCCCTCCCTCCCCCTTCTCTCCCTCCCTCTCTCCCTCTCTCCCTCCCTCCCTCCCTCCTTCCCTCCCTCTGTCTCCCTCTCTCCCTCCTTCCCTCTCTCCCTCTCTCCCTCCCTCCTTCCCTCCCTCTGTCTCTCTCTCTCCCTCTCTCCCTCCCTCTCCCTCCCTCCCTCCCTCCCTGTCTGCCTCCCTCCCTCCCTCCCCCCTCCCTCCCTCCCTCCCTCCCTCCCTCTCTCTCCCTCTCCCTCTCTCTCCCTCTCTCCCTTCCTCTCTCTCTCCCTCCCTCTCTCCCTCCCTCTCTCTCCCTCCTCCCTCCCTCCCTCCCTCCCTCCCTCCCTCCCTCTAGGTGGGTTAGGGGTGCGTGGGTAGGATGGGGTAGGATCATGATCAGTAGGTATATATATGGCAACATACATACATAGTATATTAATATGATAGTTGATGGATATGTATAGATATATACAGTATATATATAGATATATTAATTCATTTATATAGATAGATATGAATAATAGATATATTGATGGATAGGTGGGTAGGTACATATCATCCATCCATATGTATGTAGGTATGTAGGTAGGTTGGGTGTGTGGGTGTGTGGGTGTGTAGATAGATAGAGAGTAGGTATGTATATGGTATGTAGGTATATATATAGTAGGTCCTCCATGTATGTAGGTGTGTGTGTGCGTGTGTCTGTAGGTAGTAGGTATTTATCCAGTAGGTAGGGGTAGAACATAGTACATAGGGTGTGCTGGGTGTTGATTCATTGAACTATCATCCATCAGTGGTTGGGTTGGTGGTGTATATACATATGTAGGTATACATAGTATATCCATCTATCAATTTATCCATCCATTGATGGATTTGATATGATGGATTCATTGATGGATATGTTGATTCATCTATTCATCTATCCATCCATCCAGTATATAATCCATCTATCAGTATATTCATAGATAGATCATAGATAGTCCGTAGGTATGTATACATCCATCCATCAATCTATTCATAAATAATTGAGAACATATGTGTCTTAATTTAAAATAATCAGTAGGTAGGTGGGTGGGTTGGGTAGGATAGATAGATCATCATTCATCCATGAATGTGTGTGTGTATGTATATATAGATAGATAGATCTATCCATATATATATCTATATGTGTGTATGTTCATAGATAGATATCCATGTAGGTAGGTAGGTAGTCATAGATAGTAGGTGGTTGATGTATGTAGGTATGTAGTCATCAATAATCCATCAACTAGATAGATATGTATATAGATAGATAGATAGATAGATAGATGGATTGAGTAGGTAGGTACATAGATAGATAGACATGAATATATATATATGTATGTGTGTATGTGCATGCATAGTATATAGATATATGTATGTATATGTATATGTATATGTATATCCATCCATCCATCCATTCATCCATCTATCTATCTATATGTATAGATAGATAGATAGATAGATAGATAGGATAAGATAGATGATGAGCTATGGATAGATAGTATAGATAGATATCCATGTGTGTGGGTGGGTGAGTGTATAGATGGGTGTGTGGGTGGGTGGGATAGATAGATAGATCAGTATGTGTGTGTGTGTGTGTGTGTGCATGCATGATAGATAGATAGATAGATAGATAGATAGATAGATAGGTGTGGTAGGGATAGATAGATAGACAGTATGTGTGTGTGCATATATATATAGATATATATATATATATGTATGTATATACGTCCAGTACATATATACATATATACATATATATATATATCGGTAGGTGGGTGGATATAATAATAATATATATATATATATATATATATATATAGATAGATAGATAGATAGATAGATAGATGGATGGATGATGGATGGATATGTATAGATATATAGATATATATATAGATATATATAGATAGATAGATATATAGATAGATATGGATAGATAGATAGATAGATATGATGGATGGATATGTATATCCATGTATGAATGATGGATCTATCCATCTATAGATAGATAGATAGATATGTATACGTATATAAGAATATGGATAGATAGATAGATAGAATGTAGATATATCCAATATGTATATATAGTAGGTAGAGATCTGTGAAAGTCAGGGATAGATGGTGAATAATCAATGGATATGTATAGATATAAATACATGATGCTGGGTGTCTAGATAGATAGATCATATAGATATGATGGATTGTATAGATAGATAGATAGATAGATATAGGAGTGTAGAGATGGATAGATGATGGATGGATATGTATATAGATATATAGATATATATATAGGTGTGTGTGTATAGATAGATAGATAGATAGATATATAGATATAGATAGATAGATAGATAGATAGATGGATATATGTATATAGGTATATAGATACATCAATATGAATCTGTGGTTGATGATGGATTGGGGTGGTGTGCATGTAGGTATGTAGGTATATATATATCCAGTATATGGATTGCGGTGTATTCGGTGGTACATCGTGTGTATTCGATGAGTAGATGATAGAATAGATCAATCTAATGATGGATGAGTAGATTCCATTCCATTCCATGCCATTCGAGTAGGGTAGGATGATGATGAGTAGGGTGGGTAGGATTGCATGCATTCATGGTCCTGTATACATATATACAGTAAGTACATATATACATATATATATACATAGATACATACATACATATATATATAGATATATTAGGTATGTATGTAGGTATACATAGTATATATATACATATATATATCCATACATACATATATAGATACAGTATATACAGTATGTAGGTAGGTAGGTAGGTACGGTATAAATAGTAGGTATGTATATAGATTATATAGGTACATCACATATATCCATATATAGGTATAGATAGTAAGTAGGTATGTATATAGTTATATAGTATATATAGATAGGTACTGTAGGTATGTAGGTATATATAGGTGTGTATATATAGTAGTAGGTGTATAGGTAGGTGGTGGGTAGGATTGGTACAAGTAGGTTGTGTATACAGTATAGATTAGTCTAGGGATCTATCATATATAGTCCAGCATACGTAGGTATGTATTTGCGTATATTGCATATATAGTCAGGTCTGTAGTTTGGTATATAGTAGGTAGGGGTAGGATGTAGGTATATAGATAGGTAGGATACATGATCAGTAGGTATGTATGTAGGTATATTTAGTATATATATACATATATATATATAGATAGGTAGGTATGTAGGTAGGTATACATTGGGTCAGAATGGATAGGTACATAGCATAGGTATGTATAGATCTATCCATCCATCCAGTATCCATCCACATTAGGTAGTATCTATCTATCAGTAGGTTGGTAGGTAGGTAGGTAGGTAGGTAGGTACGTAAGCATAGGTGGCAGGATAGATAGATAGATAGATAGGTACATATCTATATATATATGTATGTGTATGTAGGTAACATATATAGTATATCAGGTGTGTGTGTAGGTACAGTAGGTAGCATTTGCAGGTACATATATATATATATATATATATATATAGGTAGGTAGGGACAGATAGGTAGGTATATATAGGTAGGTAGGTACATACATAGGTAGGTATGTATGTGCATATATACATATATATACATATATATATATACATATATACATATATACGTGTGTAGGTAGGTAGGTAGGTGGTTTACAGTAGGTATGTATAGGTACATATCCATAGTCAGTATATACAGTATATAGGTATAGATCATAGTAGGTATGTATAGATTTATATAGTATATATACAGTCAGTATAGGTAACATATAGTATATATATAGTATATATATAGTAGGTAGGTATATAAACCCATGTAGTTGCCGTAACATTAATGCAGGATATGTGCTGCAGTATAGGTACATTTAGGTATATAGGTATACAGTAGTTCATCCATCAGTATATATAGGTGGTCTAGGATTTCCATCCATAGTAGGTATATCCATGTAGGTAGGTAGGTAGATAGATAGGTATGTATCTCCATATATACATATATATATAGGTATATATATCCATCCATCCATATATACATCCAGTATATACATATATAGGTAGGTAGGTGGGTGCATGCATAGTAGGTATGTATATAGGTGCTTGGTGCACATAGATAGGATATGTATAAAATGTATGGTAGTATATAGTATAATAGATTCATCTATCCATGCTGTAGATAGATATATATGTAATAAATATCCATCCATCCAGTGGGTTGGGTGGGTAGATAGATAGGTAGGTAGGTAGTAGTCAGTAGGTAGAGATCATAGGTCAGGTGGGTGACAGTCATTGAGCATTAAGTAGGTAGTATATATAGTATAGATCATGGTGTGTAGATTGTGTGGGTGCACATAGGTGGTTGTGTGTGTGGGTGTATACATATATAGATATACATACATATATATGTAGATATATCTATCAGCATAGATCTTTGATAGATATCCATCTAGGTAGGGATAGATAGATAATAGATAGATATGTATCTATCAATTATCTTTAATAATCAATACATATATACGTATGTGCGTGTACGTAGGTATGTATATAGATATATCCATATATATATAGGTGTGTATATATAGGTGGTTTGGTGTGGGTAGGGGTACAGTACAGTACATCATCAAGTAGGTATGTATATACATATACGTGCATCAATATAGGTATGTGGTAGATCATAGATTGCATATGTATATACAGTATATATCCAGTATATAGATACAGTATACATTCAGTATATAGATATACAGTATAGATCCATCATATATTTAGGTATAGATAGTCATGGTACAGATTGGGGTATGTATACATATATACATATATATACATATATATATATAGGTAGATTCCAGTATATTCAGGTAG
>NC_143040.1:80000-82500 GCF_057628025.1 Oncorhynchus mykiss
GACCACTCACCCCACAGACCACGAGGCAGGAGGGCTGAGGGCTATCTTAAGACCACTACACCACAGGACCACGAGGCAGGAGGGCTGAGGGCTCTGTTTAGACCACTACACCACAGGACCACACGAGGCAGGAGGCTGAGGGCTCTGTTTAGACCACTACACCACAGGACCACGAGGCAGGAGGGCTGAGGGCTCTGTCTGAGCCCACAGGACCATCAGCAGGAGGGGCTGAGGGCTCTGTTGACCGCTGCGCCACAGGACCACGAGGCAGGAGCTGAGGGCTGTGTTTAGACCACTACACCAGCCAAGACAGCGAGGGGCAGGAGGGCTGAGGGCTCTGTAGACCACTACACCATAGGACCACGAGGCAGGAGAGCTGGCTCTGTTTAGACCATCACACCACAGGACCACGAGGCAGGAGGGCTGAGGGCTCTGTTTCCGCCAGGAATGTACCTGTGCGTTTGTACCCCAAACAGGACTTCACCTGCGGCAGACGGTACCTAAGATATGAACCAGACTCAGTGTCAGAACTTCGAGAAGTCATTCTCGAGACCCATTCCTAGTCTCTCATGCAATTGTACATTCCTCCCCTGGGCTTATAGTTTACATCCCCTCTTATCTCCTTCCTCTCTCACTAACCTCTCTCTTCCTCTCTCCTCTCTCTCCTTCCTCTCCCTCCTCTCTCCTCTCTCTCTCCTTCCTCTCTTCCTCCTCTCTCCTCTCTCTCTTCCTCCTCTCCTCCTGTACTCCCTTCCCTCTGTCCCTCCTGCTGTACCTTCCTCTCTGGCTGACCTCTCTGTCCTCTATCCTGTATTTATTGTCCTTTCCTCTCTCCCTCCTCTCTCCTCTCTCTCCTTCCTCTCTCCTCCTCTGTCCTCCTCTCCTCACTCTCTCCCTCCTCTCTCCCTCCTCTCTCCTCCTCTCCACTCTCTCCTTCCTCTCTCCTCCTCTCTCCCTCCTCTCTCTCTCCTCTCTCCCTCCTCTCTCCCTCCTCTCTCCCTCATCTCACCTCTCCTTCCTCTTCTCCCCTTCCTCTCTCCTCTCTCTCCTCCTCTCTCTCTCTCCTCTCTCCCTCTCTCCCTCTCTCCTCTCTCCTTCCCTCTCTCCACTCTCTCCTCCTCTCTCCGTACATTATATAGTACATATATCAGTAAGTATATTCTATACATATATAATACATATCATAGTATATATAGTGAATGTAACTATCAGTACATATATAGGTACATATATAGTATATATAGTATATAGTTCATATATAGTCTTTGCTGGGTACATATCAAAGTATAGTGGTGTATAGGTACATATATACATTTGGTATATAGTATAGTGCTGTTACATATATATAGGTAGTATAGATATATACAGTGGTGTTGTGAATAGGTATATATAATGGCAGGTAGTATATGATGTATAGTGCATATATAGTCATATATGGTGTTGTGGTGGTATAGATATGTAGGTACATATGTGACTGCAGTATATATAGTATATATTTTAGGTAGTATACGATATATAGTGGTGTATAGTGGTGTTAGGATGGTGTATAGTGGTGTTAGGTAGTATATTCAGTATATATCCCAGTAGTATATATATAGATAGTATAATGTCATCTTGGGTGTAGGTAGTATATATAGTCATATATAGTAGTATATAGTATATAGTCATATATACAGTATATATAGTAGTATATTTATATATACAGTGCATATATAGATAGTATACAGTATATATACAGTGGTGTGTTAGGTGGTCTATACATATATAGTATATAGTAGTATATAGTATATTGTGCTGCAGTATAATATCCAGTATATTAAGTATATCATAGTATAGTATATTATAGTATATATACATAGTATATAGTTAGTTGTAGGTGGTCTATCATGTATAGGTTGGTGTATCATAGTATATCATCATATTATAGTATATAGTAAGTATATTACATATATATACATAGTATATAGTATATCATCATATATAGTATATATGTAGGTACATATATATATATAGGTACATATCATATATAGATAGTCTATAGTATATTAGGTAGATCTATAGGTACATGTATAGTACATATATATATATAATCTATAATGGTGAGTTAGGTACATATCAGTACATATAGTATATAGTCATATATACATATATATATATAGGTGCATATACATATATATAGTATATATAGTCATATATACATATATATACATATATAGGTGGTTGCTGCATTGCATATATAGGTGCATATATAGTTTTAGTATATAGTCATATTATAGATAGTTAGGATGGTGCAGGTGTGCAGGTATGTAACATATATCAGTGCATATCAACTATATAGTCATATATACATTTAGTATATACATAGTATATAGCATGTATGGTACATATATCATCATATATACATGTATAGTACATATAGTACATATATAGTACATATATATAGTATACAGTACATATATAGTGTATACATAGTATACTTAGGTATTTATACATAGTATAG
>NC_143040.1:90000-100000 GCF_057628025.1 Oncorhynchus mykiss
CACAGAGGGTGTTATGGCTTTACACCCCCTGCTATAATGTGGATAAAGAGTTAGCTGTCTAACAGAACACAGAGGGTGTTATGGCTTTACACCCCCTGCTATAATGTGGATAAAGAGTTAGCTGTCTGACAGAACACAGAGGGTGTTATGGCTTTACACCCCCTGCTATAATGTGGATAAATAATTACCTGTCTGACAGAACACAGAGGGTGTTATGGCTTTACACCCCCTGCTATAATGTGGATAAAGAGTTACCTGTCTGACAGAACACAGAGGGTGTTATGGCTTTACACCCCCTGCTATAATGTGGATAAAGAGTTACCTGTCTGACAGAACACAGAGGGTGTTATGGCTTTACACCCCCTGCTATAATGTGGATAAAGAGTTACCTGTCTAACAGAACACAGAGGGTGTTATGGCTTTACACCCCCTGCTATAATGTGGATAAAGAGTTAGCTGTCTAACAGAACACAGAGGGTGTTATGGCTTTACACCCCCTGCTATAATGTGGATAAAGAGTTACCTGTCTGACAGAACACAGAGGGTGTTATGGCTTTACACCCCCTGCTATAATGTGGATAAAGAGTTACCTGTCTAACAGAACACAGAGAGTGTTATGGCTTTACACCCCCCTGCTATAATGTAGATGAAGAGTTACCTGTCTAACAGAACACAGAGGGTGTTATGGCTTTACACCCCCTGCTATAATGTGGATAAAGAGTTACCTGTCTAACAGAACACAGAGGGTGTTATGGCTTTACACCCCCTGCTATAATGTGGATGAAGAGTTATCTGTCTAACAGACCACAGAGGGTGTTATGGCTTTACACCCCCTGCTATAATGTGGATAAAGAGTTATCTGTCTAACAGACCAGAGGGTGTTCTTTAATGGAAGCCTCTACAACATAATCCAGGTTGAATCAGGCATTCCCCAGGGCAGCTGTCTAGGACCCTTACTTTATAAAATCTTTACTAGTGACATGCCGCATGCCCTTCTGAAACATCACTATCAACAAGGCAGGTCCTACAGGTCCTACTTTCTACCTTCTGAAACATCACTATCAACAAGGCAGGACCTACAGGTCCTAGTTTCTACCTTCTGAAACATCACTATCAACAAGGCAGGACCTACAGGTCCTAGTTTCTACCTTCTGAAACATCACTATCAACAAGGCAGGACCTACAGGTCCTAGTTTCTACCTTCTGAAACATCACTATCAACAAGGCAGGTCCTACAGGCCCTAGTTTCTACCTTCTGAAACATCACTATCAACAAGGCAGGTCCTACAGGTCCTAGTTTCTACCTTCTGAAACATCACTATCAACAAGGCAGGTCCTACAGGTCCTAGTTTCTACCTTCTGAAACATCACTATCAACAAGGCAGGTCCTACAGGCCCTAGTTTCTACCTTCTGAAACATCACTATCAACAAGGCAGGTCCTATAGGCCCTAGTTTCTACCTTCTGAAACATCACTATCAACAAGGCAGGTCCTACAGGTCCTAGTTTCTACCTTCTGAAACATCACTATCAACAAGGCAGGTCCTACAGGCCCTAGTTTCTACCTTCTGAAACATCACTATCAACAAGGCAGGTCCTACAGGTCCTAGTTTCTACCTTCTGAAACATCACTATCAACAAGGCAGGTCCTACAGGTCCTAGTTTCTACCTTCTGAAACATCACTATCAACAAGGCAGGTCCTACAGGCCCTAGTTTCTACCTTCTGAAACATCACTATCAACAAGGCAGGTCCTACAGGCCCTAGTTTCTACCTTCTGAAACATCACTATCAACAAGGCAGGTCCTACAGGCCCTAGTTTCTACCTTCTGAAACATCACTATCAACAAGGCAGGTCCTACAGGTCCTAGTTTCTACCTTCTGAAACATCACTATCAACAAGGCAGGTCCTACAGGCCCTAGTTTCTACCTTCTGAAACATCACTATCAACAAGGCAGGTCCTACAGGTCCAAGTTTCTACCTTCTGAAACATCACTATCAACAAGGCAGGTCCTACAGGTCCTAGTTTCTACCTTCTGAAACATCACTATCAACAAGGCAGGTTCTACAGGTCCTAGTTTCTACCTTCTGAAACATCACTATCAACAAGGCAGGTTCTACAGGTCCTAGTTTCTACCTTCTGAAACATCACTATCAACAAGGCAGGTCCTACAGGTCCTAGTTTCTACCTTCTTAACAACACTATCAACAAGGCAGGTCCTACAGGCCCTAGTTTCTACCTTCTTAACAACACTATCAACAAGGCAGGTCCTACAGGTCCTAGTTTCTACCTTCTGAAACATCACTATCAACAAGGCAGGTCCTACAGGCCCTAGTTTCTACCTTCTGAAACATCACTATCAACAAGGCAGGTCCTACAGGTCCTAGTTTCTACCTTCTGAAACATCACTATCAACAAGGCAGGTCCTACAGGTCCTAGTTTCTACCTTCTGAAACATCACTATCAACAAGGCAGGTCCTATAGGCCCTAGTTTCTACCTTCTGAAACATCACTATCAACAAGGCAGGTCCTACAGGTCCTAGTTTCTACCTTCTGAAACATCACTATCAACAAGGCAGGTCCTACAGGTCCTAGTTTCTACCTTCTGAAACATCACTATCAACAAGGCAGGTCCTACAGGTCCTAGTTTCTACCTTCTGAAACATCACTATCAACAAGGCAGGTCCTACAGGCCCTAGTTTCTACCTTCTGAAACATCACTATCAACAAGGCAGGTCCTACAGGTCCTAGTTTCTACCTTCTGAAACATCACTATCAACAAGGCAGGTCCTACAGGCCCTAGTTTCTACCTTCTGAAACATCGCTATCTACAAGGCAGGTCCTACAGGCCCTAGTTTCTACCTTCTGAAACATCACTATGAACAAGGCAGGTCCTACAGGTCCTAGTTTCTACCTTCTGAAACATCACTATCAACAAGGCAGGTCCTACAGGTCCTAGTTTCTACCTTCTGAAACATCACTATCAACAAGGCAGGTCCTACAGGTCCTAGTTTCTACCTTCTTAACATCACTATCAACAAGGCAGGTCCTACAGGCCCTAGTTTCTACCTTCTTAACAACACTCTCAACAAGGCAGGTCCTACAGGCACCTAGTTTCTACGTTCTTAAAAGCACTATCAACAAGGTAGGTCCTACAGGCCCTCGTTTCTACCTTCTTAACAACACTATCAACAAGGCAGGTCCTACAGGCCCTAGTTTCTACCTTCTTAACAACACTATCAACAAGGCAGGTCCTACAGGTCCCAGTTTCTACCTTCTGAAACATCACTATCAACAAGGCAGGTCCTACAGGCCCTAGTTTCTACCTTCTGAAACATCACTATCAACGAGGCAGGTCCTACAGGCCCTGGTTTCTACCTTCTTAACAGCACTATCAACAAGGCAGGTCCTACAGGCCCTAGTTTCTACCTTCTTAACAACACTCTCAACAAAGTAGGTCCTACAGGCCCTAGTTTCTACGTTCTTAAAAGCACTATCAACAAGGCAGGTCCTACAGGCCCTAGTTTCTACCTTCTTAACAACACTATCAACAAGGCAGGTCCTACAGGCCCTAGTTTCTACCTTCTTAACAACACTATCAACAAGGCAGGTCCTACAGGCCCTAGTTTCTACCTTCTTAACAACACTATCAACAAGGCAGGTCCTACTGGCCCTAGTTTTGTCACACCTGGACTACTGTTGAGTCGTGTGGTCAGGTGCCACAAAAAATGACTTTGAAATTGTCTCAGAACAGGGCAGCACGGCTGGCCTTGGATGTACACAGAGAGCTAACATTAATAATATGCATGTCAATCTCTCCTGGCTCAAAGTGGAGGAGAGATTGACTGCATCTCTTCTCATTATAAACCCCAGGAAGGGTAGCTGCTGCCTTGGTAGATAGAGATCCCATAATAAACCCCAGGAAGAGTAGCTGCTGCCTTGGTAGATAGATATCCCATAATAAACCCCAGGAAGAGTAGCTGCTGCCTTGGTAGATAGATATCCCATGAAGAGTAGCTTCTGCCTTGGTAGATAGAGATCCCATAATAAACCCCAGGAAGAGTAGCTGCTGTCTTGGTAGATAGAGATCCTTAATAAATACTTATACTAATAAACACACATTGAAATTCACACATGCACTGGATGTATCCCGATATTAAGTGTGTGTGTGTGTGTGTGTGGTGTGTGTGTGTGTGTGTGTGTGTGTGTGTGTGTGTGTGTGTGTGTGTGCGTGTGTGTGTGTGCGTGTGTGTGTGTGTGTGTCTGTGTGTCTGTGTGTCTGTGTGTGTGTGTGTGTGCAGGGCTCTGGGGGCCAACCCCCTATACTGTGACTGTAGGATGCAGTGGCTGTCTGACTGGGTGCAGAGTGGGTATAGGGAACCGGGTATCGCCCGCTGTGCCGGTCCTGGAGACATGACAGACAAACTACTGCTGACCACACCGTCCAAGAAGTTCACCTGCACAGGTAACACACACCTTACACACACACACACACCTTATACACACACATCTTATATACACACACACACACACACACACACAGACTTACAAACACACACACACACTCCCACACACTCACACACACTTGCGGAGTGCTCTTAAAGGAGACCACCAGTTGCCATTTTTTTTTTTTTTTTTTTTTTTTTTTTTTTACCTTTATTTAACTAGGCAAGTCAGTTAAGAACAAATTCTTATTTTCAATGACGGCCTGGGAACAGTGGGTTAACTGCCTGTTCAGGGGCAGAACGACAGATTTGTACCTTGTCAGCTCGGGGGTTTGAACTCACAACCTTCCGGTTACTAGCCCAACGCTCTAACCACTAGGCTACCCTGCCGCCCCGGCTACCCTGCCGCCATAGATATTGTTGTCCACCAACTAGTGGACTAAAAATACACACAGTCTATAAAGTTCATTATTAAAACATTAACAGTCTATAAAGTTCATTATTAAAACATTAAGTCCATAAAGTTCATTATTAAAACATGAACAGTCTATAAAGTTCATTATTAAAACATTAACAGTCTATAAAGTTCATTATTAAAACATTAACAGTCTATAAAGTTCATTATTAAAACATTAACAGTCTATAAAGTTCATTATTAAAACATTAACAGTCTATAAAGTTCATTATTAAAACATTAACAGTCTATAAAGTTCATTGTTAAAACAATAACAGTCTATAAAGTCCATTATTAAAACAATAACAGTCTATAAAGTTCATTATTAAAACATTAACAGTCTATAAAGTTCATTATTAAAACATTAACAGTCTATAAAGTTCATTATTAAAACATTAACAGTCTATAAAGTTCATTATTAAAACAATAACAGTCTATAAAGTTCATTATTAAAACAATAACAGTCTATAAAGTTCATTATTAAAACATTAACAGTCTATAAAGTTCATTATTAAAACATTAACAGTCTATAAAGTTCATTATTAAAACATTAACAGTCTATAAAGTTCATTGTTAAAACAATAACAGTCTATAAAGTCCATTATTAAAACAATAACAGTCTATAAAGTTCATTATTAAAACATTAACAGTCTATAAAGTTCATTATTAAAACATTAACAGTCTATAAAGTTCATTATTAAAACAACAACTGTCTATAAAGTTCATTATTAAAACAATAACAGTCTATAAAGTTCATTATTAAAACATTAACAGTCTATAAAGTTCATTATTAAAACATTAACAGTCCATAAAGTTTATTATTCAAAACAATAACAGTCTATAAAGTTAATTATTAAAACATTAACAGTCTATAAAGTTCATTATGAAATCGTTAACAGTCTATAAAGTTCATTATCAAAAACATTAACAGTCTATAAAGTTCACAATTAAATCGTTAACAGTCTATAAAGTTCATTAATAAAACATTAACAGTCTATAAAGTTCACAATTAAATCGTTAACAGTCTATAAAGTTCATTAATAAAACAATAACAGTCTATAAGTTCATTATTAAAACATTAACAGTCTATAAAGTTCATTATTAAAACATTAACAGTCTATAAAGTTCACAATTAAATCGTTAACAGTCTATAAAGTTCATTATTAAAACGTTAACAGTCTATAAAGTTCATTATTAAAACATTAACAGTCTATAAAGTTCATTAATAAAACAATAACAGTCTATAAAGTTCACAATTAAATCGTTAACAGTCTATAAAGTTCATTAATAAAACAATAACAGTCTATAAGTTCATTATTAAAACATTAACAGTCTATAAAGTTCATTATTAAAACATTAACAGTCTATAAAGTTCACAATTAAATCGTTAACAGTCTATAAAGTTCATTATTAAAACGTTAACAGTCTATAAAGTTCATTATTAAAACATTAACAGTCTATAAAGTTCATTAATAAAACAATAACAGTCTATAAAGTTTATTATTCAAAACATCTCGTCCTTTTTATTAACATATGCGTAATATCTTCCTGGTTTGATTGACGACATTGTAGACGTCCCCGGGCCTTGTGGTCTTCTCGTGCCAGGTAAAGTAGCCAATCACATCCGAGTACTACCCCCTTGGTCCCGCCTCCCCAAGTCCCTTCAGCCAATCCCAGCCCAGTGCTTGAACCCTGACCTCTGACCTGAATGCTCCTCTCTCTCCTCTGTCAGTCCCAGTGTGTAGACCTCCATACTGCTGTTATGAACCAATCAGCCTCCAGTGTGTAGACCTCCATACTGTCATGAACCAATCAGCCTATATATGTCTATAGTAGTACCACTATATAGGGAATAGGGTCTATAGTAGTGCCACTATATAGGGAATAGGGCTCTGGTCTAAAGTAGTGTACTATATAGGGAATAGGGCTCTGGTCTATAGTAGTACACTATATAGGGAATAGGGCTCTGGTCTATAGTAGTATGCTATATAGGGAATAGGGCTCTGGTCTATAGTAGTACCACTATATAGGGAATAGAGCTCTGGTCTATAGTAGTATGCTATATAGGGAATAGGGCTCTGGTCTATAGTAGTACGCTATATAGGGAATAGGGCTCTGGTCTAAAGTAGTGTACTATATATGGAATAGGGCTCTGGTCTATAGTAGTACACTATATAGGGAATAGGGCTCTGGTCTATAGTAGTACGCTATATAGGGAACAGGGCTCTGGTCTATAGTAGTGCACTATATAGGGAATAGGGCTCTGGTCTATATTAGTACGCTATGTAGTGAATAGGGCTCTGGTCTAAAGTAGTGTACTATATAGGGAATAGGGCTCTGGTCTATAGTAGTGTACTATATAGGGAATAGGGCTCTGGTCTATAGTAGTATGCTATATAGCGAATAGGACTCTGGTCTATAGTAGTATGCTATATAGGGAATAGGGCTCTGGTCTATAGTAGTATGCTATATAGCGAATAGGGCTCTGGTCTAAAGTAGTGTACTATATATGGAATAGGGCTCTGGTCTATAGTAGTACACTTTATAGGGAATAGGGCTCTGGTCTATAGTAGTACGCTATATAGGGAACAGGGCTCTGGTCTATAGTAGTGCACTATATAGGGAATAGGGCTCTGGTCTATAGTAGTGTACTATATAGGGAATAGGGCTCTGGTCTAAAGTAGTGTACTATATAGGGAATAGGGCTCTGGTCTATAGTAGTATGCTATATAGCGAATAGGACTCTGGTCTATAGTAGTATGCTATATAGGGAATAGGACTCTGGTCTATAGTAGTACACTATATAGGGAATAGGGCTCTGGTCTATAGTAGTACCACTATATAGGGAATAGGGCTCTGGTCTATAGTAGTACCACTATATAGGGAATAGGGCTCTGGTCTATAGTAGTACGCTATATAGGGAATAGGGCTCTGGTCTATAGTAATGCACTATACAGGGAATAGGGCTCTGGTCTATAGTAGTACCACTATATAGAGAATAGGGTCTGTAGTAGTACCACTATATAGGGAATAGGGTCTATAGTAGTACCACTATATAGGGAATAGGGTCTATAGTAGTACCACTATATAGGGAATAGGGTCTATAGTAGTACCACTATATAGAGAATAGGGCCCTGGTCTATAGTAGTGTACTATATAGGGAATAGGGCTCTGGTCTATAGAGAATAGGGTGCCATTTGGGACAGAAACAGTGTGTGTGATTATTAAGTCTCGTGAAAAACTTGTGCAGGACTTTCTCTGTATGTAGCTGTGTACAGTATATATTAGTGTTGTACTGTATGTATGTAGGTGTGTACAGGATATATTAGTGTTGTACTGTGTGTGTGGATGGGGGGCTGTGTACAGTATATATTAGTGTTGTACTGTGTGTGGATGGGTGGCTGTGTACAGTATATATTAGTGTTGTACTGTGTGTGTGGATGGGTGGCTGTGTACAGTATATATTAGTGTTGTACTGTGTGTGTGGATGGGGGGCTGTGTACAGTATATATTAGTGTTGTACTGTGTGTGGATGGGGGGCTGTGTACAGGATATATTAGTGTTGTACTGTATGTAGCTGTGTACAGGATATATTAGTGTTGTACTGTATGTATGTAGGTGTGTACAGTATATATTAGTGTTGTACTGTATGTAGCTGTGTACAGGATATATTAGTGTTGTACTGTGTGTATGTAGCTGTGTACAGTATATATTAGTGTTGTACTGTATGTATGTAGGTGTGTACAGTATATATTAGTGTTGTACTGTGTGTGTGGATGGGGGGCTGTGTACAGTATATATTAGTGTTGTACTGTGTGTGGATGGGGGGCTGTGTACAGTATATATTAGTGTTGTACTGTATGTAGCTGTGTACAGGATATATTAGTGTTGTACTGTATGTATGTAGGTGTGTACAGGATATATTAGTGTTGTACTGTATGTATGTAGGTGTGTACAGGATATATTAGTGTTGTACTGTATGTAGCTGTGTACAGGATATATTAGTGTTGTACTGTGTGTATGTAGCTGTGTACAGTATATATTAGTGTTGTACTGTATGTATGTAGGTGTGTACAGGATATATTAGTGTTGTACTGTATGTAGCTGTGTACAGGATATATTAGTGTTGTACTGTATGTATGTAGGTGTGTACAGGATATATTAGTGTTGTACTGTATGTATGTAGGTGTGTACAGGATATATTAGTGTTGTACTGTATGTAGCTGTGTACAGGATATATTAGTGTTGTACTGTGTGTATGTAGGTGTGTACAGGATATATTAGTGTTGTACTGTGTGTGTGGATGGGGGGCTGTGTACAGTATATATTAGTGTTGTACTGTATGTAGCTGTGTACAGTATATATTAGTGTTGTACTGTATGTATGTAGGTGTGTACAGGATATATTAGTGTTGTACTGTGTGTGTGGATGGGGGGCTGTGTACAGTATATATTAGTGTTGTACTGTGTGTGGATGGGTGGCTGTGTACAGTATATATTAGTGTTGTACTGTGTGTGGATGGGGGGCTGTGTACAGTATATATTAGTGTTGTACTGTGTGTGGATGGGGGGCTGTGTACAGTATATATTAGTGTTGTACTGTGTGTGGATGGGGGGCTGTGTACAGTATATATTAGTGTTGTACTGTGTGTGTGGATGGGGGGCTGTGTACAGGATATATTAGTGTTGTACTGTGTGTGTGGATGGGGGGCTGTGTACAGGATATATTAGTGTTGTACTGTGTGTGTGGATGGGGGGCTGTGTACAGTATATATTAGTGTTGTACTGTGTGTGTGGATGGGGGGCTGTGTACAGGATATATTAGTGTTGTACTGTGTGTGTGGATGGGGGGCTGTGTACAGTATATATTAGTGTTGTACTGTGTGTGTGGATGGGGGGCTGTGTACAGTATATATTAGTGTTGTACTGTGTGTGGATGGGGGGCTGTGTACAGTATATATTAGTGTTGTACTGTGTGTGGATGGGGGGCTGTGTACAGTATATATTAGTGTTGTACTGTGTGTGTGGATGGGGGGCTGTGTACAGTATATATTAGTGTTGTACTGTGTGTGTGGATGGGTGGCTGTGTACAGTATATATTA
>NC_143040.1:105000-110000 GCF_057628025.1 Oncorhynchus mykiss
TCTATAGTATTAATGTAGAGGTCTGATACCCCCCCCTGTCTATGGTGTTAATGTGGAGGTCTGATACCCCCCCTGTCTATAGTATTAATGTAGAGGTCTGATACCCCCCCTGTCTATAGTATTAATGTAGAGGTCTGATACCCCCCCCTGTCTATAGTATTAATGTGGAGGTCTGATACCCCCCCCCCCCCCCCTGTCTATGGTATTAATGTGGAGGTCTGATACCCCCCATGTCTATAGTATTAATGTGGAGGTCTGATACCCCCCCCCTGTCTATAGTATTAATGTGGAGGTCTGATACCCCCCCCCCCCTGTCTATAGTGTTAATGTGGAGGTCTGATACCCCCCCCTGTCTATAGTATTAATGTAGAGGTCTGATACCCCCCCTGTCTATAGTATTAATGTGGACGTCTGATACCCCCCCCCCTGTCTATAGTATTAATGTAGAGGTCTGATACCCTCCCTGTCTATAGTATTAATGTAGAGGTCTGATACCCCCCCCTGTCTATAGTATTAATGTAGAGGTCTGATACCCCCCCTGTCTATAGTATTAATGTAGAGGTCTGATACCCCCCCTGTCTATAGTATTAATGTAGAGGTCTGATACCCCCCCCCCCCTGTCTATAGTATTAATGTGGAGGTCTGATACCCCCCCCCTGTCTATAGTATTAATGTAGAGGTCTGATACCCCCCCCCCCCTGTCTATAGTATTAATGTAGAGGTCTGATACCCCCCCTGTCTATAGTATTAATGTGGAGGTCTGATAAACCCCCCCCCCCCCGTTTATAGTATTAATGTGGAGGTCTGATACCCCCCTGTCTGTAGTATTAATGTGGAGGTCTGATACCCCCCCCCCCCTGTCTATAGTGTTAATGTGGAGGTCTGATACCCCCCCCTGTCTATAGTATTAATGTAGAGGTCTGATACCCCCCCTGTCTATAGTATTAATGTGGAGGTCTGATACCCCCCCCTGTCTATAGTATTAATGTGGAGGTCTGATACCCCCTCCCCTGTCTATAGTATTAATGTGGAGGTCTGATACCCCCCCCCCCTGTCTATGGTATTAATGTGGAGGTCTGATACCCCCCATGTCTATAGTATTAATGTGGAGGTCTGATACCCCCCCCCCCCCTGTCTATAGTATTAATGTAGAGGTCTGATACCCCCCTGTCTATAGTATTAATGTAGAGGTCTGATACCCCCCCTGTCTATAGTATTAATGTAGAGGTCTGATACCCCCCCTGTCTATAGTATTAATGTGGAGGTCTGATACCCCCCCTGTCTATAGTATTAATGTAGAGGTCTGATACCCCCCATGTCTATAGTATTAATGTGGAGGTCTGATACCCCCCCTGTCTATAGTATTAATGTGGAGGTCTGATACCCCCCATGTCTATAGTATTAATGTGGAGGTCTGATACCCCCCCTGTCTATAGTATTAATGTGGAGGTCTGATACCCCCCCTGTCTATAGTATTAATGTAGAGGTCTGATACCCCCCCTGTCTATAGTATTAATGTAGAGGTCTGATACCCCCCTGTCTATAGTATTAATGTAGAGGTCTGATACCCCCCCTGTCTATAGTATTAATGTGGAGGTCTGATACCCCCCCCCCCCCTGTCTATAGTATTAATGTGGAGGTCTGATACCCCCCCTGTCTATAGTATTAATGTGGAGGTCTGATACCCCCCCTGTCTATAGTATTAATGTGGAGGTCTGATACCCCCCCTGTCTATAGTATTAATGTAGAGGTCTGATACCCCCCCCCTGTCTATAGTATTAATGTGGAGGTCTGATACCCCCCCCCTGTCTATAGTATTAATGTAGAGGTCTGATACCGCCCCTGTCTATAGTATTAATGTAGAGGTCTGATACCCCCCCTGTCTATAGTATTAATGTGGAGGTCTGATACCCCCCCCCTGTCTATAGTATTAATGTAGAGGTCTGATACCCCCCCTCTGTCTATAGTATTAATGTGGAGGTCTGATACCCCCCCTGTCTATAGTATTAATGTAGAGGTCTGATACCCCCCCTGTCTATAGTATTAATGTAGAGGTCTGATACCCCCCCTGTCTATAGTATTAATGTGGAGGTCTGATACCCCCCCTGTCTATAGTATTAATGTAGAGGTCTGATACCCCCCCCCTGTCTATAGTATTAATGTGGAGGTCTGATACCCCCCCCCTGTCTATAGTATTAATGTAGAGGTCTGATACCGCCCCTGTCTATAGTATTAATGTAGAGGTCTGATACCCCCCCTGTCTATAGTATTAATGTGGAGGTCTGATACCCCCCCCCTGTCTATAGTATTAATGTAGAGGTCTGATACCCCCCCCCTGTCTATAGTATTAATGTAGAGGTCTGATACCCCCCCTCTGTCTATAGTATTAATGTAGAGGTCTGATACTCCCCCTGTCTATAGTATTAATGTGGAGGTCTGATACCCCCCCTGTCTATAGTATTAATGTAGAGGTCTGATACTCCCCCTGTCTATAGTATTAATGTGGAGGTCTGATACCCCCCCTGTCTATAGTATTAATGTAGAGGTCTGATACCCCCCCTGTCTATAGTATTAATGTGGAGGTCTGATACCCCCCCTGTCTATAGTATTAATGTAGAGGTCTGATACCCCCCCTGTCTATAGTATTAATGTAGAGGTCTGATACCCCCCCCCCCCTGTCTATAGTATTAATGTAGAGGTCTGATACCCCCCCTGTCTATAGTATTAATTTAGAGGTCTGATACTCCCCCCCTGTCTATAGTATTAATGTGGAGGTCTGATACCCCCCCCCCTGTCTATAGTATTAATGTAGAGGTCTGATACCCCCCCCCCTGTCTATAGTATTAATGTGGAGGTCTGATACCTTCCCCCCCATGTCTATAGTATTAATGTAGAGGTCTGATACCCCCCCTGTCTATAGTATTAATGTGGAGGTCTGATAACCCTCCTGTCTATAGTATTAATGTGGAGGTCTGATACCCCCCCTGTCTATAGTATTAATGTGGAGGTCTGATACCCCCCCTGTCTATAGTATTAATGTAGAGGTCTGATACCCCCCCTGTCTATAGTATTAATGTAGAGGTCTGATACCCCCCCTGTCTATAGTATTAATGTAGAGGTCTGATACCCCCCCTGTCTATAGTATTAATGTAGAGGTCTGATACCCCCCCTGTCTATAGTATTAATGTGGAGGTCTGATACCCCCCCCCTGTCTATAGTATTAATGTAGAGGTCTGATACCCCCCTGTCTATAGTATTAATGTAGAGGTCTGATACCCCCCCTGTCTATAGTATTAATGTAGAGGTCTGATACCCCCCCTGTCTATAGTATTAATGTGGAGGTCTGATACCCCCCCTGTCTATAGTATTAATGTAGAGGTCTGATACCCCCCCTGTCTATAGTATTAATGTAGAGGTCTGATACCCCCCCTGTCTATAGTATTAATGTAGAGGTCTGATACCCCCCCCCCCTGTCTATAGTATTAATGTAGAGGTCTGATACCCCCCCCCCCCTGTCTATAGTATTAATGTGGAGGTCTGATAACCCTCCTGTCTATAGTATTAATGTGGAGGTCTGATACCCCCCCTGTCTATAGTATTAATGTGGAGGTCTGATACCCCCCCTGTCTATAGTATTAATGTAGAGGTCTGATACCCCCCCTGTCTATAGTATTAATGTGGAGGTCTGATACCCCCCCTGTCTATAGTATTAATGTGGAGTTCTGATACCCCCCCTGTCTATAGTATTAATGTAGAGGTCTGATACCTCCCCCTGTCTATAGTATTAATGTAGAGGTCTGATACCCCCCCTGTCTATAGTATTAATGTGGAGGTCTGATAACCCTCCTGTCTATAGTATTAATGTGGAGGTCTGATACCCCCCCTGTCTATAGTATTAATGTAGAGGTCTGATACCCCCCCTGTCTATAGTATTAATGTGGAGGTCTGATACCCCCCCTGTCTATAGTATTAATGTGGAGGTCTGATACCCCCCTGTCTATAGTATTAATGTAGAGGTCTGATACCTCCCCTGTCTATAGTATTAATGTAGAGGTCTGATACCTCCCCCTGTCTATAGTATTAATGTAGAGGTCTGATACCCCCCCTGTCTATAGTATTAATGTGGAGGTCTGATACCCCCCCCCCCCTGTCTATAGTATTAATGTGGAGGTCTGATACCCCCCCTGTCTATAGTATTAATGTAGAGGTCTGATACCCCCCCTGTCTATAGTATTAATGTGGTCTGATACCCCTCCTGTCTATAGTAATAATGTGGAGGTCTGATACCCCCCCCCCTGTCTATAGTATTAATGTGGAGGTCTGATACCCCCCCCCCCCCTCCCTGTCTATAGTATTAATGTGGAGGTCTGATACCCCCCCTGTCTATAGTATTAATGTAGAGGTCTGATACCCCCCCCCCTGTCTATAGTATTAATGTGGAGGTCTGATACCCCCCCTCCTGTCTATAGTATTAATGTGGAGGTCTGATACCCCCCCTGTCTATAGTATTAATGTGGAGGTCTGATACCCCCCCCCCCTGTCTATAGTATTAATGTGGAGGTCTGATACCCCCCCTCCTGTCTATAGTATTAATGTGGAGGTCTGATACCCCCCCTGTCTATAGTATTAATGTGGAGGTCTGATACCCCCCCCCTGTCTGTAGTATTAATGTGGAGGTCTGATACCCCCCCCCCCCCTCCTGTCTATAGTATTAATGTGGAGGTCTGATACCCCCCCTGTCTATAGTATTAATGTGGAGGTCTGATACCCCCCCCCCCCCTGTCTATAGTATTAATGTGGAGGTCTGATACCCCCCCCCCCTGTCTATAGTATTAATGTGGAGGTCTGATACCCCCCCCCCCTGTCTATAGTATTAATGTGGAGGTCTGATACCCCCCCCCCCCCTGTCTATAGTATTAATGTGGAGGTCTGATACCCCCCCCTGTCTATAGTATTAATGTGGAGGTCTGATACCCCCCCTGTCTATAGTATTAATGTGG